>NW_010207952.1:2346-62766 GCF_000695765.1 Mesitornis unicolor
AGCAGGAATTATTCCTTAATTTTTCACTGTGCTGTTATTTGTGTGAAGCTGGGTGTCATGATTGTTGTGGTGACTCACCTCATGTCTATTAAGCATGAAATTCCTGGCTTAATTTATTTTGTTGATTCCAGAGACAACGTTTCATTTAATACCTGTAGGAAGGCATGAGAGTTCTTCCCACACTTCCTCTCTCAACTCAACATTTTGGCTTTTGCACTGCTCTTTTTACATGTTTTAAGGTAAAGATATCAAGCAACAGCAACTTGTCCTCTCTAGGGAACCTCTCACTTTGCAAACAAAGTGAATCACTTGAATCACTAGTCTCCTACAAAGCTAAGAAATGAGCCCAAGTTCTAGAGTCAGGTCTCCAGAGGTAATTATAGTCAGATATAATCATATGTAAGCAATAGTGCAAGTCTTTACAATTGAATTTTCTATATTTAGTAAAGAAATCTAGTAAATAAATTAGTAGTTCAGACTGCAATCAAACAGAAGAGAAATAATCTGAAGTCATGCCATCATGGCAGTCACATTTATTAGGCTATTCTGCCTGCAATAGCTCTCCAGATGGTTCTCATAGTTATATTTGTTAGCTAACTTGAATGTCAGATAGAAACATCAAAATGAGCTGACGAGATCACTCAAGGCAAAATCTGGCTTGGTGATGCATACAGCATTTGTCATTCCAAAATGGGTCTTTACTGCTACTGTTGTATTGCTTTCAAATATTGTATTTTAATGATATGTAAAGAAACTTCAGTGAGCACTACTCAAGTAATAATTGAAGACTAAATATTTTGCAAATAGTTTTTTTGAAGGAGATATTATTTTCTTAATGAGTCTAGGATTAAAATATGAGTGATTTAACTCTCACAAAACCTATGTGATGCATATTCCAAAATTATCCAATCCAACCTTTCTGTGGGTGTCTGTAGAAGTAAGAAGATAAGTGCCTCTGTGTACACTCTTGAGATAGAACAAAACTACGTCCAGAGGTATTAGCCCAACATTTTAGTATACATATGTAGTTAAAATGATCTTTATAAAACAGAAATGCCGTAATGAATAATTAGAGAACAGGAGTTTAATTTCCACCTAACCGCTTGTCATTAATACTGCTAACGAAATTCCATAATTTCTTGTCGATACCTTAGTTAAATTTATCTTTGAACCCACAGATCTATAATGTTCTATACAGTCTGTTATTTCATTACCAAAGGTTCACCAATAATGACGTCTAATTTATTTTCAAGAAAAGATACTTAAGATACTGTATTAAATGTTCACCTATTTGTATTCAATATGTTCTCAAATAACTTTTTTGACTTTTCCAGTCTGTTTTAAAATCAGTTAGTATAATTCTTCCAAAAATATTTCTATATTTGAAGACTTATATAATTTATTTATACTATAGTAATTTTTAAATGCTGCTTTTATTCAATACGTCTATTTGAATAATCATATCATATAAATCAATGCAAGTAGGAAATGAGTGTTTTGAATAGAAGTATTTTAGAAACAGCACGGGAAAGATGCTGGATTTGATGGCAAAGGAATATATCCGTATATCTGGGTTGAAAATCATAGAGTTTATTGCACTTGAGAAATGAAAAACAAATTAATCTAGATACAAACAACCCTGATACAGACATTTTTGCTTGTCCAAAGCTCTTTATGTGGGAAAGAATTCGGGCGTTCTTAGAGTGCTATGTTCTACTTATCTGTATAAAACTCAGAGAAACAGGATTTGTTCAGGGGATTGAGTTAAAAGTTGATTAGTATGAGGTGTTTTATTTTTGTTGATCACGACAAGTCTACTGTCTATATAATCAGCGTATGTACAAGATCAGCTTCCAACACTGTTTGGATTTCCAGGACACAGTATTCCTTCAGATATCTTTATTCTCTTACAATTGTCCATTCATATTTTATTTTCTCATTCATTTTTGCAATTGATCTAGCTGATGTTATCAACACTGCTTAGAATCCCACAGTGTTCATTGAAGTAGTACCTTGACATTTACTTTCATAAGCTAAAGAGAAAAAGCAAGCACTCAAATGTCTTAAAATTCAAAGTGGTCAGACAGGCTGGATAAAATTAAACTCAGGTTCGTTTTATTTCCCACTGCCATTTTTTGAGAAGAATTTTTGAGAATCAAAACACATGAAAACTTCTGCAACAGAATGAGAACAGATCTATCTTCTGAGTGCATAGATATCAATTTTGTGTTCTTCAAATTTCAACCATATAGCAAAAATGTTTTATTTAGTTACAACATTAAAATCTTCAACATTTAAATTCAGCTAACACTGTCACTAATCCAGTACCAAATTTTATGTTGATGTATAACAAAAACCTTCTTATTTAATCAGTTAGGACTGTATACAAAAATTTCAGAGGTAAAGCGTAGAGTCATTTTTCCTCTGAAGCTTTTCTTTAACCCCTTTTGGAATGAATTGTATTTTTTATGGTTTTAAAAAACTCAAGCTTAGTGTTTTCAGGGGTTTTTTTTCAGATTGGTAAGTTGTTGCTTTCCAGAGCTGTCTACATAACCCTGTTTCTAGGACCAAAAATAAATAAAATAAATTTTTAACAGTTATGAGAAAAAGAATAAAATTCATATTAGAACTTTAAACTTACTCACTTTTATAACTTAATAATTTTAAAATCTCAGTTGATTCCCACTCACCTCCCAGAAACATTTTTCCTAATCAAAAACATGAAAAGCTGTGCTTTGGTGGACTCTATGGGAAATTCATGTTCAACTTCAGCGGAGTCAGCATTATCCAATGCAAACGGTAACAGGAGATAATTGAAAAAATATGTCAGGGAGGACATTACAAGGGAGAGCCCCTGGATTCTGTAAACATGGTCCTTATATCTAATGAAGTAACAAAGGAATATAAGAGCATAAATATTTTAGGATGGAGCTCCAGACAGGTACACTCAATGTGAGCTCTTCAAATTCATCCATTTGCCCCTGTTTTGCAACACAAATAATTTATTAACTTTGGTACTTTGGATATAAGGCATATATTCCGCATGTAGATACAAATAATTTTATGTCAAAAGTCCTAAATACTTTCAATTATAGCTAACTGTAAGAAACATGAGAGTGAAAATTCATGAAAATCAGTCTGCTTTGACTTACAAGTCTGTCCATGGATTTAGGTACAAAGGTTTGCTCAGATTTAAAATTCTTCCTTAAATGTCTCTGAGCCTAAGATATAAGGAATGTAAACTATTCTTAGTTGCTCATGTAGTAACATTCTTAGATATACTACAAGTGTTTGAAAATTTGTTAGCAAGAAAAAAGTATATTAAATAAGGCTGCGAAAAGAAGGTGAATTCTCTGTACATCACTTCTGAAATCTGAGACAACATTTGGAATATTGTGTTCAGTTCTGGGTCCCTCAGTTCAAGGACAGCGAATTGCTTGAAAGAGTCCAGCGCAGAGCCACAAAGATGATCGAGGGAGTGGAGCATCTCCCTTATGAGGAGCAGCTGAGGGAGCTGGATCTCTTTAGCTTGGAGAAGAGGAGACTGAGGGGTGACCTCATTAACGCTTACAAATTTGTCAAGGGTGAGTGTCAGGAGGAAGGAGCCAGGCTCTTCTCAGTGACAGCCAGTGACAGGACAAGGGGCAATGGGAGCAAGCTGGAGCATAGGAGGTTCAATCTGAATATGAGGAAAAACTTTTTTACTGTAAGGGTGGCAAAGCACTGGAACAGGCTGCCCAGAGTGGTTGTGGAGTCTCCTTCTCTGGAGACATTCAAAACCCGCCTGGACATATCCCTCTGCAACCTAGTCTAGGTGATCCTGCTCTGGCAGAGGGATTGGACTAGATGGTCTTTCGAGATCCCTTCCAACTCCTAAGATTCTGTGATTCTGTGATCAGTAACCTTCCTCTCAGTTTCCAGCCAGTATTACCCGTTCTTTGCTTCTAGAATTCATCTCCACATTATTTTAAAATTTTCTGTGTGAGCTTCTTACCTTCTTTTTCAGCATCAAGTTGATTAAGTTGTTTCTCTATCTACATAATCCCTCATCAAATACAAGAGTCCTTTCAATGAATGTAAGATCATTTCCTTTCTCTATCTCTTCTACCTTTCTCTAGTAAATGAGTAATTTAATACCATCATATTAGTATTCATGCACATCCTCATCATTTAGTGATGACAGTAAATCAAAGCTGAAAACACATCTGTTTACAGAGAAATTACCATATTTCATATACTGTATGCAAATTCTATGCAACTTTTGTTAATTCCTTGAAGGCAGAATGCTCATTCTTCTGACACAGCTAATTACTTCTGTATCCAAGTTTGACTTGCTGATGAGATAAAGCTATGCTTTTTAATACTGCGCTTGGAGTCTTCTTCACATCCATGAACTTGACATACTGAGTCCAAGCTGCTGGAGATGGCATCATATTTAAAGACCCTATCATTTTAAGCATGGTAAGTTATCAGAAAGAGAAAATAGTAATAGAAAATAATGTAAGTAGAATGAATAAACTATAGTCAAAATTTAAACACAAATATCCATTCTATTTTTCATTGTATCTTAGTTAAATTATTGCAAGTCCTTTGTTTTGTGCTTTTTAATTAATTAGTTTTAGCTGCATGCAAGAAGAAAATGTTCTTTCATCAGACATTTAATTGCAAACCTACTTTGTAGGTCTGAACAGTAAAACGTAGTGCCAGTAATATTTCCTTTGCTAATAAAACAATTTTTCATTTATTCATAAATTTATTGAATAGCCTTCCATTACATAAAAAATATTTATATGTAATGTATCATGATTTGAATTTGGTTCTGTGCCCTATAACTTATGAACCTTTCATTAAAATCATATGCACACACCAAGTTAATACTTAAGAAATAAGACATTTTACCTGGAAACATCCATGAGATGAGATCCAAGACTTTATTTTATTTTACAAACCATTATATACCTGCCAAAATCCTAATAATAAATGTACTCAGAAAAACTAAGAAATCTGAAATCACCTGTATTAAACCTACAGTCACCCAATTATCTATATTATGCTGGAATGGACACAATGACATAAGCCATACTTAATGTGGTTAAGCTCTACCACCACCATCAGCAGTCAAAGCAGGTGGGAAGAGCAATTTCCACTGGTAAGAATTTTATGAATTGTAGATGTTAGGTTAAATCTTGTTCACACTGTGAATGAAATAGCTCTTCATGACAGTAAATGAAAATAGATGTTAGCTATTTCATGTAATCAGGTAGCTAAACCAAAAACTTTCTTTCCCTCTAGTCAGCTCTTGCAAGACTCTGTGCAGAGAACTGCATCCAGCTCTGGAACCTCCAACAGAAGAGGGATGTAGACCTGTTGATGTGAGTCCAGCAAAGGCCCACAAAAGATGATCAGAGAGTTGGAACACCTCTCCTATGAAGACAGGCTGAGAAAGTTGGGGTTGTTCAGCCTGGAGAAGGGGCAGCTCTGGCGATACCTTATAGCAGCCTTCCAGGACCTGAAGGGGTTCTACAAGAAAGTTGGGGAGGGACTTTTTAAAAAAATGTGTAGTGATAGGAGGAGGAGTAATGGTTTCAAATAGAAAGCAGGTAGATTTAGATTAGATATTAAGAAGAAATTCTTTACTGTGAGGGTGGTGAGACACTGGAACAGGTTTCTCAGAGTTGTGGATTGCCCCCTTTCTGGAAGTGTTCAAGGCCAAGTTGGATGGGGCTTTGAGCAACTGATCTAGTGGGAGGTGTCCTTGTCCATGGCAAGGGGTTTGGAACTAGATGATCTTTAAGATCCCTTCCGACCCAAACCATTCTATGATTCTATGGCTCTATGAAAGTGCTGGTACTTCACCTTGTCCAATAGTTAGTCAAACTACACCACATATCTACCAACAAAGCAGGTGGCGCTCTCTCTCTCGTTGGTGAATATGGGTATATCTGAGAGAAGAAGGAGAAAAATTAAGGATATAAGAACAAATATTGGAAATATAGGCCTAAGAGAAACCTGAAGAGAAGTTTTAGATGAAGTCATGGATGAAGGAGTCTTACACTGGATGTTAACAAACCATCCTTCTGTACTTGACTCATGGTGTATTCAGAGAAACAAGATTTCTCATTTTTTTAGAAATGTGAAGAATTGGATCAAAAATAATTGTTATGAATGTCATTTGACAGGCATCATCTAGGCCCCATAGGGTAACCCATCAAACTTTATTTGATCTATGGATTTTATTTAAAAGGCATGAAAATAAGTAGCAGAACCAAGTTATATTAAAAAAAAACAAACCAGCAAACCAGACACATGAAGTTAGGCTGCCTACTCTGTAGTAATTTTGTAATGTTTCAGGAAACACTGTTATTTGACAACTTCTTTATTATTACCTTTCAATTTTGATCTATATTGTAGCTTAATCGAATGTTCTTTGGGGTAGAAAATCAGAGGATGGTAGTAAAGCAATAATAATTGTGAGTATGTTCAAAATGAGCATTGCAAAATCTTAATTTACTCAAGGGGCTGGAAGTAAGAAGAGTCTTAACTGTCTTCACTGATCATAATAAAAATCTAATTTATCTTAAGCATGTCAATCTGGAAACATCATCAGCTCATGTAATGAAAGGCTTTAGGGAGCATGTTCAGACACATATTCCTGCACTAGTCACACAGTTATATTTGCATTATAGGAAGAAAACAATAGTGACAGATAGTCAAAGAAAAAGAAACAATATAATTTTTATGCATTTATAAGAAAATATTGGAACCAAGTGTCTGCAAAGGAAAGATACACAAAAGAAGAAAAATAGGAAAGATAGGGCTTTTTTTACTCCAGCTATATACTTTGCTAAGGAGATATGAACTCATCATCAATATTTTTCACACTATGGCAAAAGCAGGCTTATGGTTTACAGTCAGTAGAAGAATGGTACACTGGCTTACAAAAGCAGTTAGGCATAGGACTTCACTTTAATATCATACTCATGAATAGTCATTGTGATTTCTGAAAGGTTTGATCCAAAGCTTTTAGAAATCATTGACAGGATTTCCTTTGTCTGAATAGGCTTTAAAGCCTGCCCAATGGCTTAGGAGGTAGAGGATGCTATCTGCATTCTGTCATGTGCATGCATTTTGGCTTTCTTGTTGCTCTTAAAAATGCTTTAATTTTATAGAAAGTCAAAATTTAATGTATTATTAATGTCAGATTTAATTTCTTTTTCATATTTATACTTTCACTTCAGTTCTCAGTAAAAGAAAGCAAGTTATTTAATATTTAAAACAAATGTATCTTCAGTACCTGGAGATTAATGAGGCTGGGAAAAAATTTTATTATAGTGCTGTGAATATGATTTTGACAATGATATATGTATTTTTTAAGTACTTCTGGCAAGGAAGTGGATTTAATATTTTAAATGCTTAGAAAGGTTAAGAAATGAAATGCAAATGTGTTTCTCTATTAAGTCAGTGCATTTCCATCTAAACTGAAGTGAAAAAACCAGTACAGTGGGATCTCTGCAGATTCACACAATGCATAATATGAAAAACAGCATTCCCAGTGCATTTGTTTTTTCTTTTCCAGATCATTTACTTTCCATCTATAAGCCTATTTGGGGCTTCTATTACACAGTGAATGGTTTTCCAATTCATGCCACATTCATTCATATTTTATTTACTGTCAGCAATTAAAAGAACACTTCTTTTGGCTATAAAGCTTAATTTTTATTGTCATAACTATTTTTATATCTTAACTCAAATTAATTTTATTGAAATTTTAGTTCTGTGGATAGGAGAGGAGTTGGTTCAGCCTTCTCAGCAATACACTAGGATGCAACTGCAAGACCTTCATTTTCTACAGAATTGTGAGAAAGGTTCTTTAACTTCATGTATTTTATCCAAATCTCTTCAGAACTGAAAACCTGTCCATGTGCTAGGACTTGTTCTAGTAACAGCCTGAACTTCAAATAAAGTTCTTATTCAGGAGCAAATCTGGGAACCTAAGTGTTTACCGTGTTATACCCTGTGAACATACACATCCACGCATGTGCACAGACAATTTATTGCTAGCTGACACCCGCTCCATCCTCCACAAGCCTGATGTTTGCCAAATCTTACTTCCTGTCCGTGGCTTTTATGTACTTGTGCATATTCCTGTTGATATCCCCGTTTGTGCTCAAGGTGGCATAGGAGCTGTAGCTATGCGTTATGTAGTTCTCTTTTCATGTTTTCCATGCACTCTCTTTCTTGGTGTTCTGGTACCAGACCTGGATAAAAGCTTGGAGAAAACATGGTCTTTAAAGTAGCTGAGAGCCTGTGAAGAGAAAGTGAAAATCTTGGAGGTTCACTTTGTTGGACACGTATGAAAAAGGAACGTCACACTTTCTTTGCTGTCTTCTTTCATGCAGATTTAAGAAAACAAAGAGAAAGGATTGCTTTTCCTAGCAGAGGCAGCTGTGCAACATCTTACTGTCTCTGCTTTTCTCCCTCCAAAACCCAATGGGATTTAAATTTAGGAATGTCCAGCTCAACAAACCAAATTGCTCTTTTCAAAAGCAAATCAAGCCAAAGATTAGCTTAGTGTTTGTGGTGCTAGCAAACAATTTGGATAAAGGCCTGTTTCTATTGTTTTGGAGATGTGTATACTTCTGTGTGGGTGATGGATTTGTTTTCATTTTGCTGCACAGCACTTTCATTTTGTCAGTGCTTTTAGCTGTGAATGACTGTGAGAGGCCTGTAATACTATTATTTAAAATTTCAGAAAGTAATTCTGCTAACAAATTAAATTAGTACTGCAGATTGCAGTACTGAGAATTCTGACACTGTGCCCTTTAGTGGTGGATCTGCTAGCAGAGATGTGTTTTCTTCCATCGCTTAAATAAGTAGTTTTAATGTACTTGCTTGGACATTTGTATGGTACTCAAATATAGCAACTCTTACCCAATCTGTCCTGTCTATCCTGGCACATCTTAGGTCAATTTTAGGGTTTGTTTCATGAGGTTTTGTTCAAAGGTTATCTTTCCAGTCTTAGCTTTATTTTCCATCACAGTCTCTGATTTTTAAAATCTCCTTTCTCTTCCTTTCTGAAATACTTTCCATTCTTGTATCCTTGGGTCTCTGGCAGTAATAGTCACCTGTCATCAGAAATACTCTGTCATTTGTGCTCCATTGAAAAAAAATAAAGCTGTGACTCAAATGATAGTACCTTTAATAATGTCTTTCCAAGAGCCTTAAAGATACATCAAAACCTTAATAAATCTATTTTTTTATGACAGCAGTAACTTAAAGGAGGACAGAATTTAAGACAAAAGCAGGTTGTTCTGATCATCTGGTCTAACTGCCCACAATAATTTCATCCAGCAGTTGTGCATCAGTAGTAAATATCATTATGTTCCTTTTGGAAGAGTCATGCAGCTCAGATTGCAGCTTCCTTCTCCTAACCAACAAAGCATGTTTTCTGATTTAAAAAAAAAAAATTATCTATTAAACTCTGGGAAACCAGTTCCATTAAATAAAACTAAGTACAAAATTAAGCTCTAGACTGAGACCTAGTTTGACATTACAGGCAAGTTTTGATTTTGTTTTATTCTTAAAATTTCCAGAGACAATTTATTTCTACAGCTGTTGGTTACACTGTCAGAACATAATTTATCATCAGAGAGGAAGAGAAAAGTTTCCACTTAAATTCTCATCTTCAAAACCTCCTCAGAGCTCATATGCTGGAATAGGAGGCATCATATTGTATTTGATGCAAATAACCAGAGTATTTAGCTTCCTTTCCTATGAATAGTTTTTTCTCACTGTTTTTTATCTTGTTAGGACTTAAACTTTCACAATAAAGTCTGTTTCAGCTGTTCGTTGAAAAATCTAATATCTGTCTTACTTAGGCTCATGTTGCCTGGCATTGTTTTGTTCCTACCACATTTCAGAGGGTTTCTCCTTTTGAACCTTCATGGCTTTTCTCCATGTTCTGCACTGCTGACTCCTTTTACCCCTGGTTGAGATGGACCCCTGCAGCTGTTGTGGAAAGACTGTAGAAAAAGATAAAAATATACAAAATCAGGCACTTTGGTGTAGTGTCTGTTAACCAAAGTCAGCTGGGGAAAAGCAAGAAAACTAACTGCTACTTATTTTGATGTGAAATAGCCAGAAAGGAGCAAATGCATACAAAAATACATTTTCTGATAAGTAACAAATCTCTGTGATTTTTGTAAGTTTTTAATATTAAGGTATGGTTTTGGGTATTTTGTGTTGTGTTATTCAAATGCAGTCTCATCATGTCAGCAGCCCAGGCATCTCAGCAGTCAAATAACAGTTATTATATAATTACTATCTTCAGAATTTTAAAGTCTTCAGTAATGTTAATAAGCATTTTTTGTAAGTCTAACTTCCATTAAAATTATTTATGAGTGAAATGTGTTCTAATGTAAATAAGTTTGTCTTCTGGGAAGGTGAGTGCATGACCACATGGAACATCTGTTGACGCGTCTTCTGCATTCCTCTGTAAAGGTTATGGAGGTTATTAAGGCAAACTGGTCCAAAGCTCAGGTGTGGTAGTGGCTGATTACCATCTTTGGGCTGGCTGGTGAGGAGCTCAGCTCCACCAAGGAGCTCAGCACTGCCCTTCATCCCTTTCACCATGCTGTCTGGGCAAGAAGGGTTAACGAGCAGTTTGGCAGAATGGCTTTCCCATCTGCCCAAACTTTGCTCAGTGCTCGAGGACTAAGATGGTCAGAAAAAGGCTGAGATTTCCCAGGCTGCCAGCTCCCAGAGTACAAGCAACTCTGGTGGCCTCTTGTCCCAGTATTGGTCTCACTCACTTGGAGGGTGCACGTGTAATCAGCTGTGCTCCAGCTGCAGCCAGAGCCTTGCAGCTCCACATATCCTGTCAGCTGTTTTCTCAGTGAAGAAGGCATTGTCCGCCCTGCAGGCACAAGCGTGATGATGAATTCACTGTGGTGAATTGCCTCTGTGCTTGTTTGTCCAAATGTGCCTACAGCTACATCCACCAGCCTGGACACCTCCAGGCAAACACTAATCATTGGCATGGATTCTCTGAGTTTTCATTGGAAAGCCTTTGCCAGTAAAATGGCATAATGGCAAAAAGAAATCTCAGAAAAATAAGTTTCTTTGGTAGGTATTATTTCTTCAGCATGGCCTGTTTTTCCTCCTGGGAAGGGTTAAAACACTGAAAGTGTAGTTATCCGGTTGGTGATCCATTTGCTAGAGGGTTGTGTGTAAGATGTCTAATCTCTTTCAAAAATACTTCCTGCACCTGCATCCAGCCAGCGGCAGGACCTAGCTTTATCCAGATATTTGTTCATATTTGTTCTCATTTCCTGATGAACATTCTGCATTAGGTTCACAGTTGACCTTTTTCATTTGAAGTTATGTATTCAGAACTTCTTTGGGTTTCAATTAGAAAAGAAGTCCCTAATTTTCCCTGAGTCATTGGTTTATGTTATGTCATAACTTTCAGTCAGCCATGCTGCAGATCTGCACTGGTAAGTTTGTACAGCAAACTTTTATGCTGCCTACTTTCTCAATACATATCTTTACACATTGATGTGAACATTTCATTTGTGTCACTAGGGCCTTTATTTCATTAATATCTGTCAGCTGCTGTTTGCTTGTCTTCCATGAAATCGGTCAGCTAAATAAACCATTCCATGGTTTGAACCTCAGAAATGACTACAACCAAAACTGATTCCTTTGCTGGCAACTGCCTTGGAAGAACAAAGAAACTGAAGAGCAATAAAGTCTGAAGTAAATTTCCAAAAATCTAAAGGAGGTCTGACATTTTAAATCTCTTGAGAATCTACTGTAGGGACATTGCTAACTTCTTGTTCCCATGTATGAAGTGGCAATTGGTAAAGTATATGTTCGCCGTGGTACTTGGGTGTATTCTGCTTCTTCGTAAAGATGATGATACTTTTTCTAATTGCTTTTGTTAACTGAAAACTTCCATTATTAAAACTTAATTTTAAAGAAAGTTTGTATAGGTTCATATTTACAGACCAGTCTGAATTTACTGGTTGTTTTATCTTGAATTTTGGTTTTCTTTTATGATCTTGTCATTAATTTATTTTTAATTTAATTGTTATTAATAGTTCTTTCTTCTAATTTTACTAGAATATTGAAGATGGACTGTAATGTGTGGTCTGTATTTACTCTGTATATTTAAAAAAATTAACTGCTTCTTATGAAGTAGTTTCTATCTGCTTGTGAATCATTACACTGGGCTTCTACCTTCTCCACAATGGTAAATTTACCTGTTGAGTTATGGAAATCTTCTTTCATGAGTTACGTAATTTCTACATATTTCATGCGAAAAATGTAATTTTCTTGCCATGATGGATGTCCAATCATTTATTTATTGTGTCTTGAGAATTTGCTTTCCAATATAGAATTTGAATGGGCATTAAATCAATTAATATCCATTTTCCAGTCTTTGAAAATTAACTGTTTAGGATAGAGCTCTGCCTACTGTCAAGAAATCCATCTTATAATGCTTATTACTGTCTGATTTCTGATTGTGTCTCCCGTGAAGGTTATGTTGAAATTGCTTCAATATTGTCTGCAGTCCTCAGATTTCCCTGATTGCAGTCAGCGAAGATTTTGTCCTTATGAAGACAAGTAGAAGGCTCATTAATCAGTAAGTTTTTACTGGAAATAAGAACGTGCTGAGTTTCAGTGTCATGTACTGTATCATGAAGATTTTGAAACTGTAGACTTGGAATTATATACTGCTGATGGAAAGCACCACTCACTTTTTGTTGAAAGGACTCACAAAATAACTCTGGATGACTTATATGGAAGTCGTCAAGTGTAACAAGTGTCAAAATATTGTATTGTTCTTCACCTTTTTGTATAGCCCAATAGATGATATTTGCTATACCTAGTCACAGGCCATAGCCTTTGTGTCAATTTTGACTGTTTTCTAGTCACCAAGTCACTATAGCCTAGCCAATTCTAGCATAAGCTCTGTGATAACTATGTACAGCAAAGATCTGAGAAATTTAGGCAGTCCCTGGACAAATGACAGCCCTTTACTTCAGCTGAAGATAAGGGAAACGTTGTGTGTCTTTCAAACTTCATCTGGGAAACAAGGAGAGGGAGAAAGCTCTTGCAAGAAAACATGCTAAATTAGACCTTAGTGCCCTAGGCCAAAGACAAAGACTCTGAAGACAGAATTGCCCTCCTGGTGAAGACTTCAGGGTGCTGAAGACTTGTCTCAGTACTCCCCTGTGCTTATTGAGGGAGATTTTAACTCCTAATGTTAGGACCCAGAGGAACACTGTAGAGATGAACATGACAGGAAGGAATGGATACTTGGAAGGTCATGTATATCAACTGCATTAATGAGTGTTTTCTTAGAAAATATGGACTATTAAAAAGCAAAATTGGACTTTTAAAAATCCTTAGCTCCCTATTTATGTGTTTCCCTCTTACTCTTGCAAGATTCTGAATGTTTCACATATTTCATATTTAAGTTATTTGATGTTGAAATGCAGCCACTGGAGTGAGTGGAACAATTCTTCTCATTAGTATGTTGGACCTCTAAACATCAGTTTGGGGATATTTTTGGCCTAACTTAGAGCTTCTCAGGACTCAAATTTTTCCTGAACATTCTGATAACATTTAGCTAAAATCTTCATTATGTTGTTTAATGGAGCTGCTGCTGCTAATCTAGTTAAAAATAATACACGTAGGAATTCATTCACTCAACTCAGATGAGTTGTCTTTTTGATGGGGTAAATACCTAATTCCCAGCAGCTGTTTAGAATTTTAAAACAGTAAGGAAAAGCAATAGAAGTTTGTTGCCATACTTGAAATAACCTGTCATTATATATAGCCATTGCATTACTTTTAAACTTTGTAATTCAACAGAAACATCCAATAACACTGATAAGGACTGAAAACTATTTCTGCTGGTGGTAGGTAATACATAACTGTGAAAAAAGCAACCATGCTAAACTTAGAAAACAAACACTCAGTGAGGCAAAACTTCAATCACATCTTTGTCAGCCGCAGTCTGACAAAATGTGGTGCATTTCAGAGTGAAGTAGGTAAGATGGAATGCATTTTTCTCTATCTCAGTTTTTGATATACTGCAATGACATTCAAAGCAGCTCTGGAAGTAGTTTTGCTTGCTGCAGGAGGACCACTCCGTTGGTGGTAGACCCTTGCCATAGCAGCTTCTTTGGTATCGGAACTCTGAAATTTCAAGCTTTTGCAAGAAATGAAAATCTATCCATTTTCTAGGCAGCTTGTAGGTAAAACCATGGGGTTTGTTTGAGTTTAGTTTAGTTTTGTTTTGTTTTGGGGTTTGTTGGTTGTTTTGTTTTGTTTTGTTTTGTTTTGTTTTGTTTTGTTTTAAGTAAGCAGCTGAAAGCCGTTTGTTTTAACACAGGTGTAGTGGATCACTATCTGATGAATTGCCTGGGCAGAAGCAGCAGGCTGGGAAAGGACTGTAGAAACAGGGTAGGAATTCAGGGGCATCTGGAAGCTACATGTGAGATTAAAGTATTTGGGAGTTTTAAGCTGTGACTGGGATTTAGTTCTTTTTCCTGTGATTGGGGAGAATGTGTTTCCTTCAGTTGTTTAGGACTTTTCCAACCTGCTAATTCCACGCTCTTTCCTAGAAGTAGTCAGGAGCTCTGAAGATGCTTTGTGTGATTGGGAGGTAGGAAATTAATCAAAGCACCCCCATGCCATTCCTTTATGGGATGGCTTTAGAAATATCATTTGGAGCACCTTCAAGGTGACTCTGAGCTATACCTACAGATGCTGCTCTATGAGAGTTTTTAGAATACTGGAAAAATCCCTGTGTTGTGGTAGCTCTCCTAGGAAGAGGGGGGGGGTTTGTCTGTTGGTTTATTTTGCTTTCTCTTTTTTCTGCTTTTCCTATTGATGATCTTTCCCTCTAAGCAAAGTCATTTGAAGTACAAAGCAACATTAGCAAGAGGTTAGAATCAGTAAGGGAAGTACGTGATATTTGCTAATATCTTCTGATGATCTATGAGAATGTATTATTATCATGTTAACTCACTAAAGGATCTAGACTGAGATTCATATTTATTTAGCTTAGATTTTAGGATGAAATTAATCACTATACCTCAATATTATTTTTTTTAAATTATTTTTTTTGTTGTGGTGGTGATGGTAGAGTAAATTAGTAAAAAATTAGTAACAGTGATATAATATTTACTACAGTTATGGGAGATAAGCCCAGGGAGATTGCTTTCTTCCAGATTTCTCCCTGATCTTGCTGTTCTTTCTCATTAATGTTATGTGTTGACAGATAGAAACAGGCAGACAGACTATGGGAAGGATAGATGAATCCTCCAATGTAATACAGTTGTGATGAATAGTAAACCTGTTTAATATGGTGCCGGTTTAATCTTTGGAATAAAGCTAGACTGTGGGACAGTGCTACTTGATAAATTAGCTATGGCTGAAGAAGGCTTAGAAGAACAGGGAGCTCATGCTTTATAGCAGAGAACAGAATCAGAATGTTTGGTATAATGATGTGATGGAAGAAAGACTTTCCTATTGACTTGGAGTGGACTGTGTGGGAGTGGTATATGCTGGAACCTATTGGAAATTGTTGGACTAGAAAGCAAATGCTGAGAAAATAATTATTCTGCTCTAGCACCAACCTTTAATTTCTCTGAGCAAGCATACTTGGGGTAAAAATTTTTTTTACCTGATCAGAATTACCTTATTCCGGTTTATAGTTTTCTCTTAAAATAGGTTATTACTTTATGGATTAGAAGCACTTTTGGTGTTTCTTTTTCCCTCTTTCGGTTTGAAAGAGAGAAGGGTTGTTCTACTGAGCTGTTGATTGTTCAGAGTTAAAACATTTTTTTCTTCTAAACTCTAGGGGCAGGAACAGATTTTAGCCCATGGTACACACTGGGATCAGATTAATCCTTAGTAGCTCCCCTTGATTATTTTCTTTTCTTTCCCTTCTATTAGCACCAGTTGTCTCTTCTTAAATGTGATATGGTCTGTCATTACAAAGCAAGAAATTATGTTACCAGACATTTTCCTGAAGTGTTAACTTATTTCAAACTGTAATGATCTAGGACTTTGGCCTGATTTTTATCTAGTCCATCACACAATGCATTAGTATTATGGACTTTTTCCTTCACTAGTTTCAACTGTGGTGTTTACATTGTACACTAATCTATATGCCAAATAAGTTTGGTTTAACCTCTGAGTTGAGTCTATGAATTATTTTTTTTTTAGCAAATGGAGATGGATGGTAAGAAAATTTGCCCAGAACCTTCTTTAATCAAATGTATTAATATCTTATTTCTCTTTCAAGTTAACTAGTGAATTAGTGATACTTAACCAGAAGCAGATGTTATGCAATTATTGCCTATCACATCAAAATAAAGAATTCTGTCAATTCTTGTTAAAAACAGATCAACTTGGAGTTACTACCGTTGCCTGACTTTCTTCTACTTTGCACAACTTTTTCAGTTCCTACTTCCTAAAACCTAGAGTGGTCCTATGATAATATGAGTAGCATATTTTTGGGAGGTGGTTTTCAAAAGGAAGACTTGGCAGAATACTTGTGAATTATTTCAAAAATATACTTTTGGTGGTTTTCTTAATGATAAGATTAAATTGTTCTTGTATCAACAAATTTGGAGAACTGTTTGTTTTAAAGTTAATGATATTACCAAAACAGTATTGTAGGAGAAAATGATACATGTTAAAGGTATGTACACTGCTGCTGTAAGGCTCCCTACTCTGATCACATAGAAAACTGTTATAATCTTGCCATTAAAAGGTTATATTAAATTTAACATGTTTATTTCTTTGAAGATATGACTATGTTTTCTATTCTGTAAGACTTTTTCCCTGAAAGAAAGTTAGTAGTTCCAGCAAAATTTTAACACTTTTTTCAGATGGTGAAACTAATATCCCATTTTTTTGGTGCTCTTTCTGCTTTTTCATGTGTTGATAGTAACTGGCTCTACAAAGACTTAATGGAGAATTACAAACTGCAATCCATTTTCTGCTTAAGCAGATAAATTTCTGCTGTCACGAAAAACAGACTTAAAAATGCAAAACTTCTTAGGCTCTGTTTCACCACTTGTTTGGACTTCTTAATAAGATTTATCTTTTAAAAATTTTACATTATAAAAGCTACATCTATAACTTTTTCAACAGATTTACTTAAACAAATGGAAAGACAGAGAGGGCAATCTTTTTTCACTTACAGTAAATGTATTTTGTCTTGACTTAAATGAAATTAATCAGTCTAAGCCAGATAAATCCAGGTTTGATGTAAATTCAAGCAGTTTTTTATTTTAGCTTTTTTTTTTCCGTTTTTGGGAAAGTGCTTGTTTGCTAAAGTAACTTTGAAAATAATCCTAGTGCGTGACTCTGCTTGTTCTCCTTTTAGTTTTTTGTTTCTCTGCAAAATTTCTCTACTGCTTTCAAAAAAACCCCTTTGATTATTTCTGATCCTTCTGCTTTTCTGATACCCTGCATATACACCTTCTTTCTCTCTCTGCTCCTCCTTTTTCTATATCTTGATTCGTCTTTCTGCTTTCAGAGTACTTTCAGTTCAGTACTCGAAGTGTTTGTCCTTTGGACTTTCCCTGCAAGACTTTTACTTCTGAGCTGTCTTTATGTCCCTTTTAATATGTTTCTCAGAGTTATAAAAAACTAGAGTCCTTCTTGTTAATTGACAAGAGGACTGACTTGTTGCACTTGTCAAGAAACTATCTTTACTTGTAGATAGCCACACACTTGCAAAAAGACACCTTTTCTTTTGTTTTGCACTTTTTGTTAGATCTTCACTGGAATACCTTTTCTTCTTCTTCTTCACTATAAATCCTTGGATAACACTCTAAATGCTTTCTGAATATTGGATATGTTTTTCATCTATTTCCACTCATAACATATCTTATGGTGATTTTTGACTTGTTTGGGTTATGCGATTTTGCTTCTTATTAATGTTTCAGGGCATAATAAAAATGGAAATGGATACAAGTTTCTGCTAAAATTTACCCTTTTACTCCCAGAGTTTGTATACAGATTTTATGCCACAGACAGAGCAAGACAGCTGCTTAGAATATTGAAGCAGACATTTTAATAAAATGGGAGAAAGCTGAAAGACTGGGAAACGCTGACATTGTGAAGTACAACAGTGTGAGGAGGAGTTTTAAGGATGTAGGAGAAAAGGAGGAATAAAACGAAATATTGTACGTTAGAGAAAACAAATTGGAAAACACAGCAGCTGAATAGGAGAAAACATTTAAGACTTAAAAAATGTAGTGATATGATATAAGAAATAGGGGTTTTTATCTACGCTTCTAATCTAGTCTCTAATTATGGAAGGGAAGCAAGTAATTCAATGATACATATATCAGAGTTCATCAAGAATGGGTATTAATGAACTCTTAACTAATTTATTAGTAGCTCTGGTTTTCTTCAGGAAGTTTTACAATCAGGTCTATGACCTGAGGACAAGGCAATAAAATGAAGCACATAAAATTATGTCCACAGAAGGAGAGTGATGAAAAGGGTGGAGGTGAACCAAATCAGATGGAAAATGCTTTCTAGACAGAACTGAAACTTTTATTGCAATAAACATGTCTGCCTGTGGTGTTGGAGATAATAGGAAGTTGCATCAGAACATGGACTGCTAACCTTCAGGCAATGTTGGGGTAGTAGTCTTTTCTAACATTATGAAAATACAGATCTGCAATGATTGATATGTCTCCAGACATGGGTTGTCCATTTTACACTGCAGATACTTCAGCACTTGTGCTCTAGTTAGGGGTGTATCGCGTCTTAATTCTTCTCACCAGGGCTGACAAGCAAATCAGAGGCATGCACAATGGTTTGTTCATTCCAGTTATTTGATTTTGGGAATTTACAGGTGAAGAAATCTCCAGAGCTGCTGATATCATTACTTATTACAAGCTGCCAGTTGAGCAATTGTATGATCATTTTAGTAAAATAATACAACTCTGTCATAGAAGTAGTTAGATATTTTTCACCCCTTTATTCCTGTTAAAGGAGTGCCAGGCTTACATGATTGTCAGCCTAATTTTGTCTAGTTTTCACAGTCATTTGCCTAGGACTAATATGGTCTTTTAACTTCTGCGATTATCTTCTTTTCCTACTGTCTCCCCTCTCTCTGGGTTTGGGGCATCTAAAGTATTTAAAGGTACTTCATTAACATAATTTCCCTGTTTTCTTTTGTTGCTCAACTGAATGAAGCAAACTGATTCAATCTTCTCTCACAAGGTTTGCTTTTTGGACTCCTCCCCACCCTACAATTTGAAGATCCTCAATTCATCCATGTAAAAGCTTTGTTAGAACAGGTGTGTTTCAGTGAAACATAGTTGATAAATTCAAAGTTGATTTTGCACCAAAGTGGTTGTAAGTCAGTACAGTGACTTCTGTCTCTCATACTGATGGAGCACTTTTGTACAAGGATGCTTTAGCAATGCCTGGCTCTGCTGGATGAGCCCTGATAGACCTACCATATCATGCACTGTAAAGCTATTTACACAATGCAAATACTCTTCTTGACAGCTTAATTAAGAAACTGCTGTGTCACCTCTGACTACATCCTTTTCATTCTAAACACATTATTTCAGAAAGTCATTATCCAAATCCGAGTGGGTGGGAGGGAAGGAAGATTATATATAATGAGCAAATAATCCTGGACAGAGACTGAGTATGTTGGCAGGGTAATATATTTGACATTGGTATTGATGGTAGCTTCCTCTAAAGATGGATTCCTGAAGCAGATGGTAAATAATAATAGTAATAATATTAATTATTGTTGTTGTTTTTATTTTGACAAATCCTGACTATACTTGGTTGTATGATTATATTGGTCACTGTTCATAAGAATTCAAATGTGGAATCCTGGGTTGTTTCCTATCCTTGTGAAACACTAATAGCATCGCACAAAATATGATTTTTCCAGAAAATACAGGAATCTAGTAAGTTGGAAAGTATTCATTAATAGTTAGTCCATTCATGCATTTATGCAAATTGTAGTTACAGATATGATTCCATTAATAACAAGGTACTCTGAAGTAGTTCAGTCATTATCTACAGTTAATCCAAGTAAATAATAAAAAAATACCAGTTACAACTATTAGCATTATGTGTCTACAGACCCTGAAAATTCTAGTTCTTTCATTGTATTAGTCGTAATCCCTTTGATACAAAATCAACTTTGACTTTCTCAACCATTTTCTACATTTGGTGCTCAGACTCTTCATAAGTTTTGTAAGCATTTGCCAGCTCCCACTGATGAAAAAAAAGAGGGATTTTTATGAATGTTGATTGCTTAGTAATTCTACTCTGTTGTCCTGTTATTTTCTTATCTAATATATTTGCAAGCTATCAAGCAATAAATCCAATCAGTAAGTTAATAATATACACTTGACTTACATAGCATTCACCACAATTTTTTAGTCATAAAACAATGTTATAATTCAGTTAAATATTATCCAAAGACACAGTAGGTTGAAAGTCACTACTTTGCAGAAGCCGTATTTCCTTTAAGCTGTAGGTTCAGAAAATCAGGTTCTAAAAATCTCTTTCAAAGAGATGCTTGTAAGCACAGCTTTTTCAAAGTCACTTCATGACCAATACTAGACAGTTAAAGTAATTATTTTCCAAGTGAAAGCTTGGATAGTAGCATAGCCCATGTACAAATACATATTCTTCAGTGCATTGTATTGCTTTGCTCTGGTAGATCCTCAGTCATCTACAGGAAGTGGATGCCAGCGCGGTGATGGCTCCTCTGCTTCATCTGGGGAACTGTGCTTTTTTACCAACCAGTGTGGAGGCAGCAGTGATGAGAAACAATGTAAGTTTCACTGGGCTTCACTGTAAGTGTCAAATGGTTTGATCACTGAACACAACAGGAGAGGGAATGGGGGGGGGGGATTTTTTTTCTTATTCAGAAATTCTTTTATTTTCTTTCATCCTCTTCATCTAATTTTCTAAGACTGTTTCTTCCTGCTTCCATATGATTTTTGCATGCTTAATTTTCAACCTCTATATAGTGCACTTCTTTCCTGAATCTTTATACACATACTATGTAGCAAAGCAAGTGTCTCCTCATCCGTATGAAATTCAATGGCAATTGAACAAGTATTACTTTTTTTCCTTAATTTGTGGTAAAAGGTTTTGCTGAAAATTGGGTTTTATCCAAAATACTTAGGTCAATATATAAGCAACAACAGCCTTTTTTTAAAAGTCCATTTTTTTAATCCATGAACTGATAGTCCTAGCTTAATCTTTGTCAGATTCAGAGGCTATGATTATGGTTGCTGCTGTTTCCCTTAAAGGAAAAATCTAAACAGTAAGAAATCAGAAATCTACTCTTTCCTGAACGGTGTAACATAAGATCTTGCCACAAATGATATCATGTGATGCGTAAGGTTGTCCTGCTCTTTGATGATGTTTTTTTCTGGAGTGCAAATAAGAGCTTGGATTTATCAAAGATTCTAATTTTAACTAAAAGCTTATCTAAGTTCTTCCATTCACTGTGCAACAAAGGAAGCTACTATATCTGTTGGGTTTTGGGGGTTTAGCTTCAAATTCAAAGTAGATGGTCTTTAGATGAGCCTGTATGTTTCTGTGTGCCCTGAAAAATGCTAATTAGAGTGTGTTAGTGATCATTGCATTCGGATGAAATCTAGGAGAAAGAACAGTAACCTAAGTCCAGATTCCTCAAATTAGAGCTGTATGCCCAGATATGTGGGCTTTTTTCTTCTTCCAGTATGACTTCTGGTCTCATCTAAATACAATGCAGATATGCATTTGGAACAGGAGTATAGAATCACTTCTAGTATATGTAATTTTTGTTCTTCTGAAAATAAGACAAAATGAGACTGTAGTGGATACCAGTACATTTTGTAACATTTTTTTTTTTGCTGTAATAAAATTCATTAAATGCCAATGGCTTTAAATTATGACTACTGAATCCCCTGATGTGTGACTAACACATCTCAGGTTAGCATATTTTTTATCACTTGCACAGGAGATGGTTATGCTACGTTTCACTGTACAGCCTTGAAATCCTCATTGTGCTTGGTCTTGGTTTCCCTGGAAAAGACCATTTCCTCCAGGCAGCACTTTCTATTCTTCTTGAAGAATATGCAGCAGAAGATGCATTCTTCCATTAATTTTTATGGAGGATTTTTGCGCTTGTTTGTTATGTGAATACTGCTATAGACAAATGCTTATATGAAAGCAGAGAAATTAAAGTTGCTCCAAAGACTTGTTCTGAAAAATGAACTTATAGGCTCTGTGAAATACCTAAATATGAGATAATGTTGTAATTAAAATATGGATGAGCAAAAGCTGTGGAACTAGACTCGATGTGACAGGCTGTGGATGCTGGGGCTGCTTGGATAACGCTCTGGATCACTCCAGGAAAGAAGTTAACTGTCAGACAAAGATACAGATCAAGGTGCCAATTGAAGATTCATCCTGCTGCCATCCACTCTTCTGATTTGGGACTATTGCAAAATAATTTTTCTACTTAGGTTTCAGCTCTCGAATCTCACGTTCATGATGGGTCCCTGCTGCTTTCTTTGGGCTCTGCTTGGGTTTCTGCACTGAGAATGTATCCAAGTTGGAATTTCAGATCATGCATTTTTATTGTCATTTTGGACTTTGTATGTGGTTGGTTTGTGCTTTGTCACAGCATTGGAGGAGTGGAATAAACCCTATAGTCATTTTTTGTCTCTGAGCTACTATTGCAAAATATTCACTAGGGGATGAATTATAACTAGGTACTCTTAAAAATATCCCAGACTGAGATTTCATGCGTGTACAGGCTTGAAAAAAAACCTTGAAATGTAGTTGGCTTCTGTGAGTGTTGGAATTTTTCCTTAGAGGCTATTTAAAATATTTGTTTTGGTCACAGGAAATTCTGCAAAAATATCTAAAACATCCCACACATTTCTTCCTTCTGGCCTTTTCCTCTCTAAGCAGAGACTTTATCTTTCAGCAAATTTACCTTGGTTTGCTCTCAAGTTATATATTCTATGAAAATTAATATTGCTTTGGAAAATAATAATGATCAAGGATTTTTTTTTAACTAAAATGATGCTGTTCCTGCTATTTTGTACTTATTTACTTTAAATTGTTGAAGTTTTTTTAGTTATGGAAAAAATCCTGAGGAAATATTGGACATAATTTGGTGCTTTTCATGTAATGTGAAGCAGATATGCCTCAGTAGTGTTTATTCTTTTGATGAACCACTGACATGCTTGTCCGCCACTTAAAGATCTAAGGAATTAAAGCAGCAATAAAAACTTGGTTGATTAATCAGCAAATCTGCATGTTAACTTGAGTCTGAAATGCTTATGTGAATTATGTCTATTTTCCCTTCTCTCACCTTATAATTAACTGTTATAGTAAGTTGATGTGAATGTGAAAGCCATGAAATTGGACATCATAGTGTGACTATGAATGCTGCACTTGCAACTTTATCACAGAGTTTGCTAATCATTTTAAATAATACAGAATAGACTGAAAGCATGAACAGGGTCTTGGAGTGAGCACCAATTTGAAA
Source organism: Mesitornis unicolor (assembly GCF_000695765.1). Classification (NCBI taxonomy): domain Eukaryota; kingdom Metazoa; phylum Chordata; class Aves; order Mesitornithiformes; family Mesitornithidae; genus Mesitornis; species Mesitornis unicolor. The sequence continues at coordinate 25,922 of NW_010207952.1, forward strand.
GGGAAAGCGAAGTCATTTTGGTTCTCATGTCTAACCAGAATCCTGAGTAGCAGGATTAACCTGTCCTCCTCTGCTAGGTAGGAAAAGATGTAAGTTTTCACACAGTACATGAAATCTGCAGATAGTCCCAGATATCTGCCCTTCTGCTTGGGGTGAAGTTGCAATAAAATTGCTCTTTACAGATGCATCTAATTAGATTTAAAAAAAAAAAATCCTTCCACCAGTACAATAAATGGTTCAAGGCTGTCCAGCCTATCAGGCATGTGCAAGCTCTTTTGTACAGCTTTAATGCAATGGAAAAATGGCTGTCTGACACCAGAGCAGAAACAAATATTCCTCTCTCCCTCCCAGTAAGCAGTTATTTATCTAGTCACATATTCACCTCAAGTTTCCTGAATGAACTAGTACACCAAACTGAGTCCTGTGACAGAAAGATGTACTCTGCCTCCCTTTTCCGACCTATGCTGCCCTACAGGGGAATGTGGAAGGGAGAAAGGCAGTCCGTCCTCACCACGTTGCTATGTGCACTGAAAGAAATAGAAGCAGAGGAAAGGCAAATGGAGAGACTATGTCATTCTGAGGACATGGGCTTATACTCCAAGTTGCTAGAAAATGCAGGTTGCGAAATGGTGAAATGAACAGTAGTGGAATAAAAAAAATATTTTTTTATCTGGTTATTTCCTGGTGTTAAGTCTTTGTTTTTCTATGCAAGAACCCTGGATAAACAGAGGATATAAGGAAATCCTTCAGCTGATAGCTGCAGTATATTTTAAAAACAGCCTCTGTGTATAAGCTTATGCTAATTTGGGCAGTTTCCTACAAGTAGCTACACACACACTTCTGAAGAAAAAAGAATATGTTACAGTTATATAATTTAAACAGACTGGTTAGGGCTTGGTTTGTCAAGGGGTGAATGACCTTGGTGTCATTCTATCTTGTCTCTCTTGCTCTGCTCTGTTTCTCTTTGTTCATTATTTTAAAATTCTGGTGCTGCTTAGTTTTTCCAGGAGGCCATTCACAATGTTTGTGTGTGCTAATTAAATAGCAAGTGAGGATGAGAACATATCCCTTTGCTTCTGTTTTTGAGGCTTTAACATTTTGTTTGTTTGCTTCAATTCAGGTCCCTTCCATGAAAAGTGTGATTTTGAAACTGATCTATGCAAAGCTCTTAATAAACTGAATTTACAGCCTGGATGGATAAGAAGAAATGGTCGACATGGCATGGGACCGCCGTACTTTGACCACAGTGGGAATGACAGTGGTAAGAATCCTCATGTTCTTTGAAGGAACTGTGGGCTCTTACAAATTATGTAGCATTTTTTTCTTTGCTTAATTTTATTAATTGAGAGTTCAATTGGATTCTACAACTTGTATACAGGTTTTTATGTGATTGTAATTACAATAACCCAGAATTCCAGAACAGAGGCAACATTCTAGAAAGACATTTTCGTTAGCGTGTAGGAGTAATTAATCAGCCATCAAGAGCCATCTTTATCCACCTGAGTGATCTTTACTTGGTTTGGAGGTATCGGGTGATAATTTCAGTCTTGATGATTGCAAAGTTTAGAAATATGTATTGGGTCTCCCATTTTAAGGCATATTTTCATCTCCTCTTAGATTTGTGGATGCCCAGATTGTGTGCATCTACTATCTCTAGTTCCTGTTACTGCCTCAGATATTTTGAGAGAAGGTGACTTTGCATCTGGGGACAGGAAGAGCTTTCATAGTTTGTTTGAGCCAGCGCTTCTCTAAATCTTATTACAATTCCAATTTGCATCAAAGACTGTCCCTCAACTAAGTAATTAATTGTCCCTGTCCTCAGATAAAATATGTTCCTTGTGCTTGTCCAATTGCCAAGTTAACCTTATTTTCCAAAACCTGGCTTCTTCCTTCTGTAATATGTGATTTAACTTATACTTTTTTAGCTAATTGCAGCCAAATTATTTAGCTGTAGTAAGCCTTCTCCTGCTTTCCAAAGCTGTTAGAAAGTTTGTTTGTAAGAAAGCAAGGAAGGAAGGAGAGAATTTGATGGGGACCTCTAATCTTACAGTGAAGATGTGAGCTGGTTGAAGTAATGACTCCAAATTGTTTAATTCTCCATATTTTCTATTATTCTCTTTCTCTTTTCTCCACCCACCCCCTCTTGCCTCTCCTGTGCATGAGCAGTGATGTAGCAGCCCTCAGAGCAAGCATCTGGAAGCAGACATGCAGTGTTGGAGAGTGTATAAGAATATAACATTATGTGGGGCTAAAGTATTGTTGTGAGACTGATTAGCCTAGGTGTTTTACACCTTGTTACCAAATTGTGATTATCTGGGGGTGTGGAAATCTATACTATTCTGAAACAAGTGGAACCTCCTATACATTGCATAAGCTACCAAACAGGTAGAAGTTGCATATAATGATTAATGTAAATTGGTGTTTTAAAGGTGAACATATGGAAAACTAGCGTAGAAATCGGCAAAATGAAAGTGACAAAAAATTTTATTTTTTTTCATAGAAAAAACATCAACAAAAAGCCCACCTCTACATTTTCCTGCAAGTTCTCATTCCACAGCTGACAATTTTAATGATGCTCTGTAATTAGGAAAAATTATCCATGTAATGTGCTCCTAACAACTTCATTTTTTGCTTTTGCACATCTTGCAAAAGCCAACATCATTCTTTAACATATATAGCATAAAAAGGAGCATAGGATAGATCAGACAAATTAATATTGAGAACAGATGGATCAATATCGTGAGCCACAACTGTTAACAGAAAAATCCCTTCTGTTATGCTCTGGTCAAATCTATTAACTTGAACCCTTTGAGAACCCCACGCTGGGAACCAAACAGGACTGTAATGGTTTAACCCCAACCAGCAACTAAGCACCACACAGCTGCTCACTCACTCTTCCCTGGTGAGATTAGGGAGAGAATTGGAAGGGTAAAAGTAGACAACACATGGGTTGAGATAAAAAAAGTGTTTAATAATTAAAATGAAATAATAGTAATTATAGTTTTAAAAAATGTAAGGAAAATAGGAAAAAAACAACAGAGAGACAAAAATGAAACCCGAGAAAGACAAATGATGCAAATGAAAACAATTTCTCGCCACCAATGCCCAGCCAGGCCCTGAGCAGCAGCACCTTGCCAGCCTCCACTCTAGTTTTATTGATGAGGATGGTGTCCTGTGGTATGGAATATTCCTTTGGTCATTTGAGGTCAGCTGTCCCAGCTGTGTCGCCTCCAGCTTCTTGGGCACCACCAACCCACTCAATGGTAGGCTGATGTGAGGATCAGAAAAGACCTTGACTCTGTGTAAGTACTGCTCAGCAGTAATGAAAACACCCCTGTATTATCAAGACCGTTTTCAGCACAAATCTAAGTCATAGCCCCATACAAGCTGTTATGAAGAAATATAACTCTATCTCAGCCAAAACCAGTACAGTGTACTATGCTTCTGAAAATGAGGGTCTTTTAAATTAAATGTTGATTTAAACTGATCTTAGCACAAAAATTTGAGTAGCTACCAAACCTTTTTCATAAACATAAGTTTTATTTCAAGTATGTAAGTTGTGAAACACTTTAAAATAGTAACACCTCTTTTAATCGAGAATAAGATAAAAGACACACTATAGAATAAAAATATAGCAAACTCTTGGCTAGAATTATAATTAATTAACCAAGCAACAGAGTCTTGCTCTAGTTGAAGTTTTCTAGTGTTCATGCTTGATCTGTAGTGTACACCGCATCAGGATGTAGCAAAGACCTGAAAGATATTCTGGCTTATATCCAATAAAAAAGATGACATTTATCTTGCAATGAACCAGCAGGAAGGGGAAAGTTTAACTCACACAGATAAGAAAGCCAGCAAAAGATTGAGAACCATCGACTTCAAGTGTTTGTTACAGAGGAAGCAAACTATTCAGTCACTTGCATATGCCCTTTGACTTGGTTTGGGTGCTTCCTCAACACTGCATCCGCCAGGTCTGAGTTGTGTGGTAGACATGTTAATCCAAGTTATTTTAATCTGACAATGGGAAACTTGAATGCTTGTACCTATTTAGCTTGCTGAGAGGCTGTGTACCCAGATCTGTGAACTAGATGGCTAAGTAGAGTTAAGCATATTTGGTTATTTTTGGTTTTGACCTGGAGACTGGCTAAACTGTACTTTCATTTAGTGAATGCTGGTTCTAATTGCCCAGGAAATATTTATCTCCTTATGGCAGCTCTTCAAGTTTTCCCACTGCTGGTGACTCAACAGACTGTGTAATCAGTTTTATGTTAGTTCCTGCTTAAAACCCAGAAATTATTTTGTGTGGTGACAATTGAGTTGAGTATGCCCTATGGAAGACTTTTAAAGGGAAGAGTTCCTGCCATCAGGATAAGTAATTACACACACATTAACAGAAGAGCAAAGATCACTTGGTAGATGTAACTCCTTTGAAGATTTATGTAATCATTTACTAGGATGTAACAGGTTTTGTTTAGCTCAGTCTCTCCTCATGGTTCTTATTTTCACTGAAAATGTAGTTGAACAGACTGATGAAAACTACTGAAAAAACCAAACAAACCTGTTTTCACCAAATGAAACCTGTAATCTATGCAGAGGTTTAATGCAAGTATTTCTTAAAATTACCGTTTTGGCCCCATCTGTGTAAGTCTTAAAATCCCTGTGGCAGATGAAACCTGACCTTGTATACGAGTCTTAGATACATTTATCTTTAGGGAACTAAAGGGAAAATGTTCAAAATTTTATGGAAGTTAAAGAGAGAGTTTCACAGAGCTCTGCTGAGGCACCAAGCCCTCTCCTGTGGGTAGAAAGACTGTCCCTGCAGCTGTCAGGAAAGTGCTGCTTTTTAGGGCCTTCTTTTTCTCCTTAAGTCCCTCTTGGCTTTTTTTCTTTCCTTTCTTCATCTTTCTCCTTTCATTTACATGTTAATATCAGAGGGCAACAGTTTACCTGACAGTGTTTGGAGTTTGGGAAGGAGGAGAGACGGGAATGGAAGAAAACAAAATGAAACAAAAAGGTTGACTTTTCTCCCCCTGCTTTGTATCCTTCAACATGAAGGATAAAATCATTAAAATCTGAAATCTTCAACTTCAGGAAGAGGCAAATTTTGACTAGCAGTATTTGATATGCTGAAATAGGGTGATTGCCTTCCAACTTTTTGGAAGACCTGAAAAAATATGATTTGGAAGAGACGCAATCGATAAAAAGGTGTAACAACAACCACATTTCACTGACTCTTATTGAGCTGTTACACTTTCAAGTAAATCAAATTTCTGAGCAGTCAAAAAACAGACCTATGGAACAGAGGAACACCACAGAATCTTCTCTCATCCTCTACCATCTCATTAGAGGCTTGGACTGTTATAATAAATCCGTATTGTTGGTCAAACCTCTGGTTTTTAGGCAAAAAAAATGTAATCTGTTCAATAATTGGGGTTTAAGCTCTTTGATCAGCTTGTTGAATTAGTCTTAGCTTTGTCTAAAAATTTTGCACTTACTAAGTATTCAAGCCATCAGCACATGAAACATTTTGAAACCTTACTTGAAATTTTGATAGGAGTAATACTCTGTCAATATTTAATATTAACAAAATGTTGGCATACAAGCACTACAAGTGTGATATGAATATTTTCTAGGGAAAAACTTCTAGTGTGCTTTTTAGCTACTAATTCAAAACTGTATGTGTGCCTCTTGTTTTTTTAATGTTATATTTTATGTAACTTTTCTCCAAGCTTCTAAGATTTCTTTTTTTTATTCCTTTAATAGCTCATTTCCTCTCACTGTCCTCTGAAATGCGATCCTCTTATGCAACTTTAAGGACCAATGTTTTCCTTCCAACTGACGAAGAACATATTTGTCAGGTATTTTGATGCATGATCCTTGCATTTCATTTTTTGTCATAGTAATTTCCTGCAATAATGAGATCTTTTTTGTCCTAGATTACATTTCATTATTGGATCAGTCAAAAGAGTGGAACATTGATGATAGGGCTACAAAAGCACTCTGAAGATACTATCACAAATATCTGGCAAGATTCAGGAGAACTGCAAAATCAGTGGAAAACAAACACCATCACGATCAATAGCACTGAAAAGTATGAGGTTGGTAAATTAAGATGATTATAAATTGCACTTGTTAAATGATTTAGAAATTGTGGGGTTTTTTTAATAAGTCAAAATGAAATATTTTATATAGAAAGCATTATCATGAGGTAAAAGAGAGAGAAGACATTTGGAAGCTTATGGTTGACACTAACAAATATTGTTTATTCTTATCTCTTGGTAGTGTTAAAAGTAATGTCAGACCTTACCTAAACTATGTATGTGTCTTGCATAAAACAGTCAGTCTCATTGCATCATAAGTTATCTACCTGCCCTTAGAGGTGATAGACTCGGAATCTTAAATTTCATGACAGTATTCCCTTAGCCTCAGCCAAGCTGTACTGATAAACTCAAGGTTTAATTCATATAGGAAATACCATTCTACACTAGAGATATTGTTCTATAGGGATACTTCAGGTGACAAATATTGTACTTAACCATTCATTGTAGCTTTCAGTCTTTGTCACAGAACATATGCATATGATTTTATATTGCTCAAAGTTGCTGAAAAGCAGTTCAAGGCTTATAGATTATTTAAATATTTTTTACATGTGCATTTACACAAAAAGTTAGCACAGTAAGTCTAGCTTGGTGCTACAATATTGTGGATGATATATACTCAGTATCATGCATAATGCTCGAGGGAAAGTGAGGAGCAAAGAAGAAAATCAGAGAAATTTCCTCCTACGGTAGTTACTGAGAAGAGTTGGCTAGCACACAAACCTGAAGACATGAGAGCACAACCTCTTCTGAGTAACTTGGTCACTTTACTGGCAGAGGTAAGATTGTGCTAAAGCATCCAACAGGATCTGGATTTTTGATGTGATACTTGTCTGCTCAACCCTGACTGAGAACGTATGTTACAAATTTCCTTTACCTGACTAAAACAAGTACCAACGTTGTTACTTGTCAATAACTTACCTCTAACTGATATATGTATAGTAATGTGAGATTGTACTGGAAGGGTTTACTTCTAGATTTACTTTGTCATACTTCATATTGTTTAGAAAATTGACTCAGTCTGGGAATGGCTAATATAATACGGCATCTTCTTCCTCTAAATTGCTGGATCAGATCCTAATGAGATTGTTGCTTGCAAACCTTGTTATCCTTTGGCCTGTATAAAGTGAACTGATGGGCACAGTCCAGCTTTAAAGAAGCATATGTCAAACTTAATGCAGTAATCATTACAATTGGCTACAGAAAAGTAGCTGAGCACCTCACCAAACCTGCAGACTGAAGCTAAGCAAACTTTCTTCTTTGGTTGCACTTTTTTCCCCTCCAGTGACAATTTGCAAGATGTGGGTCATACAAGTGAATACAATTAACTTGCCCTTTTGCACTTGTTCTTTTGATATGATGAGCTCTCTAGCCTACAGGGCTACCTGTGGCATTTTTTAAGTTAACATTTCAAGCCATGCACAAATAAACTAGAAAAAAGCTACAGTCAAATAGTTAGTAAACTTACTGGTTTATTGCACCAGTAGAGAAGATTTCCATTGCAATGTAACTATTAGAAATAGAGGTTTTTCCTGTTCCAAACTTGCAGAATAATAATCTTTAACCTTATCATGAACCGACATCACATTTTTTCTCAATAAAGTGTCAAGTTCATTGAATAATTTAATTGTATATTCAGATTTCTTAGTTATAAGATTTCTTAGTGATGATTAAAGCTTACATGGAAAAAAATGGATGGGAAAAAATTTGAGAGTGTAGAAATCTCTTTGAAATAGTGTGCTTGAGTACTTCTGTCAATTTTGCAAGCACACTTGATGTGAAATTTTTAATTAAAATCAACCTCTGCTGTTTATTTTCTTCGCTCATTTTGATGTTGACTACTTAGTACTTTTGTCCCTTCCTACTAAAAAAACAAGTCTTGACTATCTTTATGGGATAGAGGATTAGGTTTTGGCTGTCAAAAATCTCCACTTGCAGGAAATTCTGAAATACAATGTTTACCACTACTTTAGTTACTCGACACACAACAAGGTCATTATGGCTGTTTGGTCTGGGCTTTGGTATCATGATTTGTTTTCCTAAACTACTTTTCCTCATTTCTACTGAGAACAAATTTCTACCTCCCAGATTTTAAGGGGAGGGTTTCTGGGCTTGGGGTTCACTTTTGTCTTCATGCTTGATTCCTATGTTTTACTTTGGGCTTTGCTGCTGCACAGGGAATCTATCATCGCCGCTGTGCTTGTGGGGAATCCTAGCCTGGATTAGACCTCCACCTACATTCCCACTACAGCTTTTCTTGCCACTAATGAAGCTGCAATGTTAATTTGTTCTGATGGCCATAGATACTGCATATTTAGGCAGCATCTGTTCATTACTGTTATGAGCAAATAGTGTCATTAAGTAGATATTTTTGTTACAAATTTTTGGACTGAAGACCTCTAGACTTCATACGAGATGGAAAACTGAGCAACCTCTTGTTCAAATAAACGTGGATGAGAGTTAGTTTGGTTATTACTGGACTGAACTCCTTAGGCGAAGGCAGATGAGTGTTTGTGCTGGAAAAAGCCCAAGTAATTTTATTTTTTTTCTTTATTTTTTTCACTCAAGAGCAGCTGGAGGTATCTAGCATGATTTTCTGTCATCATGGAAGTAAGGAAGTTAAGACATGATGAAAAAAATAATAGAACAATAGATATATAGAACAACCGGTATTAAAACAATCAAGTTATTCTCGGCTCACAAACAGCAGCTGCTGGCAGTGTGCCAATGAAAGCATGACAGAGGAGGGATAAGCCTCAGGAATGAGATAGGCTAGACCTTGTGGAGATGGTTGCCATCTGAAAAAGAGGGTTGTCCCCAGAAAACTCCCCTGTTCATAGTGACTGTGATGTTTATGGCATAGCATACCTTTTGTTGATCCGCTTGGATCACACCTGGATTATCTGTCCTAGAAAACCCTGAGTTAATGCTTCCTGCTGCCTCCCCCCTCCATTTCTTGTGCAGAGAGAAGGGGAAAAAATCCTAAAAGAAACTCGGAGCACGGATGCAGGCAAAACCTGAAAAACAGTCCCTGAGGTAGTGTAAGCACTACTCTGGAAAAACAAAAATATCATTGTGTCATCACATTATTCTTAATATGAATAAAAAAATATTTAACTAGCTACTATGAGGAAAATTACTAACTGTAAGCTATATATAAATATATATTATAAACAAAGTTATTAATAACTAGGTTTTGAGTTCACAATGAAAAATCTCTGTGAAAATGTCAAAAATTTGTTAATCCTTGATATTAAATAATATTTCATGTGTTTCTAATTACAAAACTTTGCACTGGATTGTTTTAGAGCTTTATCTGAAGCCATGTAATCATAGAAATGGATAATACTATGAACATACTATTCGTCCTTCTACTGGTGATGTCAATAAAATACGCATTAACTGTAAATGTTTTTGCAGCAACACTCAACAATTCAAAATATAGTTTTCTGAAACAAACCAAATTAACAAATTTCCAGGGTACTGCATTTCAGTCGTATAAACATAGTATTGAATATGATATGATGCCATTAATATTTAGTGTGACATAGTTATACTTTCAAAGTAAACATGGGTACAAGCTGGAACACAGGAGGTTCCACTTAAATTTGAGAAGAAACTTCTTCTCAGTGAGGGTGACAGAGCACTGGAACAGGCTGCCCAGAGAGGTTGTGGAGTCTCCTTCTCTGGAGACATTCAAAACCCGCCTGGACGCCTTCCTGTGTAACCTCATCTAGGTGTTCCTGCTTCGGCAGGGGGATTGGACTAGATGATCTTTTGAGGTCCCTTCCAATCCCTAACATTCTGTGATTCTGTGATTCTGTAAACATCAACATGAAATGAAATAAACATCACAAAATCAAAAGAATTTTAAAAAAACCCATATCAGGATTAACCCTGTTCCTTAAAAATTTCTGGATTTCAATGAACTGCATTCTTTCAGTTGTGCTACAGCAGATCAAAGAAGTATGTGCACACAGAGTGATGTTCTTAGCAATACTATACTAGAAAATGCAGTTATCTTTGTGTCTTCTAACAATCATTTTCATGGAATAATTGGCAGAGAAAACAGTTACTGGCTATCCTTCTATTTACTGCGTTGAAAAATGTGTATCTACATATATCTATATAAATAAAGTAGGCATGGATTTCTCACTGGTGATGCGACAGATAACATTACACCTCCCTCTGGCTGTATAATGCCAGGATAGTTTGACTTTACAGGCTGCCACACTTCTAGTGCAGGTCAACTACAACTTAAGTAAAACAAATAAAAAATGAAAACACCAAAAGCATACTTCTCAAAAAAACTCTATCCCGTAACATGGTGGTCATGCCTTTGGTTGAGTTGTGTCATCCTGTACAGTGGAATACTGTAGTCTTCATGCTAATTTATGAGATAAATGCAGGCTTTCTGCTATGATGTCTTAAACTAAGCACACAATTGTCCCTGAACTCTAAATCTAATATTTGAAAACTTATTATATAATTAATGCTGTAGGTTCATTTAAGAGCTAGAATTTACTTCAAAGTGCATTGGGTTTACAGGACTCTGGAAAAGCCTAGAGCTGTAACATCCTAAGACATGCATAGGGAATAATTTAAGCAATGTCTTTCATATGATTGATTTCTTGGGTTATTTTCATTGATGTGTCTTTTGTTAGGTTTTCCAGAGGACTGTGAATGATCAGTCCCATTCCGTTTCACTACGGAAAAGCTGTAGTAGTTTCTACGTTTACAAATATAGTTTGAAATCTGCCTTTAAGATGGAAATGTAAAATATTTGTAGCTTCTTGTGAATAGAAGACTTTGTTAGGAAAACACCCCAGAACACTGAAGTAACATTAGAGCAGAAAAACAGTTGGCCAAGTACTCCTCAAGGTTTATTTTTTTGGTAAAAACTTGATGAAAGGCTTCTGACTGTAATGGCGTTTGTTGCTCTGACTCTGCTCCAGGTCTCTGATAAATTCTAAAAGTAATCAGAAAAGGTTCACATTTTCAATCTCCAGTGGAATAATGGTTTGAGAAAACACATAATCCTTTCTATTTCTTAACTATCATGATCCTTGCTTAGTTTAATGTATTTTATTGTGATTTTCAGATCTTTCCTGTTAAATGCTTATTCTTGAGTTAGATGATTAGACTACATTTTTGTGCCCACAAGTCATAGCTATGTGAAAAAGCCAGGATGGTAGACCTTCAAAATTGTTAAGTGCATGATTTGAGTTCTCATATTTCTAACAGAAACTCTACGGACTATCCTGGTATAACTTGGAAGTTTTTTTTCTCTTGTCTGTGACACTGATGAGTTTCTCATTGACTTGCTGTTAATCTTTGCAGGTTATCTTTTGGGGGATGGTGGAGACCCAGAGACAAAGTGAAACTATTGCCATTGATGATATTACTTTCAGTGAGGGATGTTCTCTGGCAAGTGGTAAGAATATCTGTATTTTAGGAGACAGGTTGTTTTACTTTGTCCCTCCCTTGAGTTAGAAGAGAATACACAGAGGAAAGTCTTTTGGTATTCAAAGGCTTTCTTAACTCCTTAAATGTTTTCATATGGTTTATTTTCATTCCTTTAAAACATCGTCTGTTGTATCACATCTAAATATAGTTACAAAGAATGACAATACCTTAAGAAATGTGGTACAAAATAAATGTAGCTGCCTGCAGCCAGGAGAGCACTAAGGCCTTAGTGGGCCTACTGTTTTTGGCCAAAGAATTCATGTGTTCAGCCATCTTAGGAATAACTTTGGAGCTGACTTTAGGGAGATTCCCAAGGCACGTGTGCATATTTTTAAATGCATGAAGGTCCTGATCCTCAGCTGTGTAGTGGGACTATTTTGTTCCACTCCACTACATCCAGGAGCTGTAATGTCTGGCTGGTCAGCTCTGCGGCCAGACCATCCATGCATGTTGGGATTCTTTAGCAAAACTTTTCCTATTTCTCTTTTCAATCCAACATATTTTCATGGGAAAGGAATACTACCCATCCCAGCATAAATTAGATTGCTTGCTGCTCTGTATTACACAAGAATATTGCACTGTGACACCTCTGTCACAGCTTCAGGTGAGCATAGTCCTGACTCAAAGCACACCCTTTGTTTTCCTGCCTCCAAATTCTAGCACAGGCACTGAGGGTTCTTTAAATTTAACTTGGGGCATGGAATCAGTGTTTGACATGGACCAAACTAAGTTACATGATTGGTTTTGTGTACTGTGGTCTAAAATAAAGCTCTCTAGATTTCACAGTAGGATAAACTATTGAAATAGAGGCACATACTTGTCTACATATTAGAGTGCTGAGAAATTGTAGGCAGATCACAGTAAGTGCTAGATACAAATCCTGGTGTAATCGTTCAGGCAGGCATATGTATTTATTTCAAATGGGATCTATACTCAGAATATGAAGTTTCAGGTAACTAAACTCAGTCGTATAAGTCTCTCCATGTTTCAAATTTCTTAAAATGTAGAATTAGAGAAGCAAAAGTCATATTTTCATGCCATGGTCCATCTTGCTTCTCTGTTTTGTAGAGTTTTTCTAGCAGTACTACATAAATGAGAAAAGATGCTAATTTAAAACTTTGGTCATACTAATCTAGGTAAGCTTATAATGTGCTTTCTCTGAAAAAATGAATTTGAAGCTGACAATGGAAACAGGACAGATGTGTGATTCTTCCAACTTTTCTCTGTTCCTTGGAGGGTTTCTGCAGATGAAAGAGCAGGCCTAAAATGGAAAAAGTAAAAATAAAAAGAAAGTCATACTAGATTCTAGCAATTTATGATTGTTTAACCAGTTCCAGCAAGAGAGTATAAATCTCTCTGTACAAATATATTGGCTTTTTTCATAACCAAAGTGCTTCTAAGGCAAACAAAGCTGAAAAAAAATCGGCTGTAGAGACAAAAAAACTGTCTCAAAGGGATGAAAAAATAAAAACATGGAAAGAGAAACAGAGTGCACTTACCAGAACTTATAAACCTAGGTTTTAACTTTACCTTACAGGGCAGCTGTTGAAGTATATAGTGTGGAATACAGATTGAGCTGCTGCACTGTTAAATATCTCAGGTATATTCTAATAAGAGCCAGTTCTTATCCTGTGCTTCCCCATTAAGAAAGGTCAGGTTCATTAGGTGACATCTAAATTGCTTACAGCAGCCAAAACCAGGGTCAAAGGATCTTATTTTTTTCCCCTGAAAGAGGAATTTTACTACTGAACATTTTCCAGTAATTAAAACAAAAGGTCAGATTAGTAGTTGCTTGAATTTGAAACATTTTTTTTTCCTCTAGTCCTTATGGAATGTCTGGATAAGAAGACTTTAAATGAAGACCACTTTAATTGCATGAAATTTGTAGTTAAAATTTGCATTTTTAATGTACCTTTTATGATTTTTCAGTCCCAGTGTAAAGGCACATAGGAAATTACCTGTGAACTTATATTCATTAGTATGACTGTGCTTTTAGGGTCATGAGTAAAATAGCTGAACTATTTGTGGTTTCAGGAGTTTTTTTTATACAAACTGTGATGGCTAAATATAAAAGTAATTTCATTAATTTTTGTTTTTCTTCCCTTTTCCCCCTCTCCTGCCTCACAAACTGCCCCCCTTCAGTCTCTTGACCAGTTCTGCTAGGCAATAAACTTCATGTATTTAAAAAAACCAGACAAAATGCCATCTTTGGTATAGCAATTTAAGACACTTTACAGTTTGTAGTTTTCCCAGCAGCTGCCAAATTGTTTCATTTATCACTCAGAAACACCACAGCTTATTTTTGTGCAATTGCATTTGTACTGCAGAAAAAAAAAATATTTTAGCTGTCAAATAGACAATACTAAAGTTGTGCTCTATAACATACATAATACAAAATCTCATTTAATTATACCTTTAGTAGACCTTCTATTCAAAGGATTCATATTCTTATCTAAGTGTCTGATTGCCCTGCAGAACTCCCTCTTGACGTCTGACGAACTATATATGTGAAGAGCTTCTTTATTAAGATTATTGTTCTGATCTTGCCATAGCAGTGAAAGCAAAGAACCCCAAGGTGTGAAAGGGGGATGTTATATGGGAGAATGAGGTTTTCATCCGGCTTAAGTCACTTGTAATGTGAAAGTGGTATACCTTTTCTACAAAGCTAGGATTTTTTTTCTGGAAAACTGGAGGAATTATATATATATACATGACCTATAGTACAAATTTTGACAAAAATCCAGCATGAATACTTCACCTGGAAATACGTCAAACTTAATTCTTCAGTTAATTCTAATAATGAGAAGATATAGCCTTTAATATCACAGCTGCAGGAGCAGATGCAGGATCTTGCATTGTGAGCTACTACAGGGATGGGAGTCAGAAAATCCAAAATACTAATCTTACTGTTGTCTGACATGCTGCAGATATTTACAACTAAATATAAAAAAATGCAGAATGAATAAAAATATTTTGTTTCAATACTTAAAAAGTGTTTACAGAGGAGCTTGATTTCTTTTGAGTGTATTTGCAACTTTTTTCAAACATTGAAATTTGATAAAATCCATTCTTTTCTAGACCATTCTGGAATTTTTCATTTTCCTTGGGAAATAATTTTTTTACAAGCTCTTCTTACTTAATACATATGGTTTGAAAAAAGTGCACATGTTTATACAATGCATCGGAACAAGGAAGAAATGACAGGTTTGTAGCATCAGCTGGACAGGACGTTTCACTGAGATGTCAGCACTGTGAATAACACAGTAACTCTGAGATGCAGCAGACAGTATTGTCTATGTATACAGACCTAAAATTGTTTCCTGTCTACAGTTAGGATATGTTTTCTCTGAGATACCCTGACCTCTATTTAAAATTCTCTCTTAACCAGAAGATTGCCTTTCCCCTGCAATAATATTAAGAAATGCAACTTCCTTTATCATAGTACAATCCTACTTAAAATCATGACTTTTTTCTGTAGCCATGATTATTTACACAAGATTTTGCAGGTATAACCTGGCATCTCAAACCTCATAGAATCATAGAATAGCAGAATAGTTTGGGCTGGAAGGGACCTTAAAGATCATCCAGTCCAACCCCACTGACATAAACAGGGACATCTTTCACTAAATCAGGTTGCTCAAAGCCCTGTCCAACCTGACCTTGAACACTTCCAGAGAGGGGGCATCCCCAGCTTCCCCGGGCAACCTGTTCCAGTGTCTCACTGCCCTCACAGTAAAGAATTTCTTACTAATGTCTGATTTAAATCTATATTCTTTCAGTTTAAAACTGTTACCTTATGTCCTACCATCACACTCCCTGATAGAGTCCTGTCTTTCCTGTAGGCCCTCTTTCAGTACTGGAAGGCTGCCATAAGGTCTTACTGGAACCTTCTCTTCCCTAGGCTGAACAACACTAACTGTTTCAACCTGTCTTCATAGGAGAGCTGTTTCATCCCTCTGATCATTTTTGTATCCGTTCTCTGGACCCACTCTAACAGGTCCATGTCTTACTTAGGCCAGTAACTCCAGAGCTGGATGCAATCCTCCAGGTGGGGTCTCCTGAGAGTAGAGTAGAGGGGAAGAAACATCTCCCCAATCTGCTGGCTAATTTTTTTATGCAGCCCAGAATGTGATTGGCTTTCTGGGCTTCAAATACACATTGCCAGTTCATGTCCAATATTACATCCACCAGTATCCCCAAGTCCTTCTCTGCAGGGCTGTTCTTGATTGATTATTCCTCAGTCTGTACTGATAGTGGTGATTGCCCTGACCCAGGTGCAAGATCTTGAACTTGGCCTTGTTGAACTTCATGATGGTTACATGGGCACATTCCTCAAGCCTGTCAAGGTCCATCTGGATGGCATCTCTTCCCTCTAGCATGTCAACTGCACCACTCATCTTGGTGTCATCTGCAAACTTGCTAAGGGTGCATACAATCTATATCATAATGAAGATACTGAATAGTATTGGTCCCCCTGTGAACCCTTGAGAGATGCCATTTGTTGCTGGTTTCCAAATGGACATTGAGCCATTGACTGTAACTCTTTGGACATAACCCTCCAGCCAATTCCTTGTCCATCTCATGGTTCATCTATCTTACCCATATCTCTCTAAAATTTAAAGGTAAGAATGTTGTCGGGGACCATTTTCCCTTATAAAGTTCTTGAAAATATGTGATGATATATTCAGAAACTTTTTGGTTCTAGAAAGAAGCATTCTGTTGCAAGTATTTTGGAGATGCTGCTGAGTTTAATCTCTCAGTTAAAAGTGGTTTCTCTGTAGCTATCATCTAGAAAAGTAAATAGGTATTTCTTGTTCTGACATGTAATTTTTTATGTTTCCTGGCAACTCTCTCTGCAGAAGAGAATTTATGAAGATTGCAATGACTGACTAACATAAATAGCAGTCCATTGCTCTGAAAGAAGCATCCATCTTTAGGGAATGATTTTTTAAAATGGTATTGTTAAAGATGGCAGCTTGAAATAGTAGACAGCAATCAGAGACAGACTGTGCTTTTGAAGTAACCAGAGGCACAAAGCTTATCAGGTAGTTTAATAAGCATATATTTCTAATGGGAAGTAGTCTTATAAATAATGACTTCTCAACAAGAGATTGTTTTTCTTTGACTTTTAGCTCCACAGACTTGCAGTTTTGAGCTTGCCATGTGTGAGTGGCATTCCGATCAGCCAGCAGAGCCTGCTGTGTGGGCACAACTGCAAGCTGGGCACAAGATTGCCTCCTGCTCCTTCCTGAAAGATTGTAGCAACAACACTGAAGGTTAGTTAATGTGCAATTACTAGCTGTCATGAAGAATACGGTGCTTTTTAGGATAAGGTCATGACCCAATGTAGAAACCGATCAAAAGCATGAAAAGTAGTTGTACTTATTTTGTACTTAAATTAGTTTTTGCTTTGACCATTTATTAAGGGTGCTGTGAACACACATGCTGGTAAACATGAAAGATTTCAATGTAAGAATTCCCATATAAACTAATAATAGCTTCATTCTGCAGTTAATTCTTTGTGTGAGATCAATGCAACAATTTGGTGAAACTAAATTAAATCTATGTAAGCCCACAGCCCATGTATGTGCTTTTTCTGTTTTGTTTAGGTTTTAACACTTTGCAGTTTTACTTGTGTAGTACTATTTTGTTTGAGCCTACTCTCAGGAATTTAACTTTAATTAGGGAAGCTGTAGAGAGACATTTACTATACAAAATAGTTTATTAATCTTAAAAACAATAAACTTAATCCAGTTGCAGTTTTCCGAAGTAAAGACCAGCACTTGTTCTTCAAGTTTCTGTGTAGTGCTTGTCTATGGGTTTATGGGAGAGGTGTTTGAAAGCTTAATGGATATAAATGTCTAAGTGTTGTAATATGAAATGGAATCACCTTGCCAGATAAATGTTTATCTTGTCTGCTGAGACTGCCTTCAAAGGGGTTAAGTAGCACTAGCTATAATGGTATAATTTGTGATGTAGCTTTGAAGAACTGTTAGCATGGAGGTTACTACTTGAACTTTGAGCCTACAGAAATGGAGTATATCTCATTGACAGCAGCAGAATGAATGCTTAGATATTGTTTTCATTTTATAAAGATTAAAAAAAATTTAGTATACATTTCCATGCGCTCTAGTAACTACAAGTCAAATTATAATGGAATAGCAAGCAAAAGTGCTTGAGTATATACACTCTATTAAGAAGAGTTTTTGCATGTTAACATTTATGTACAACAGGGAGCATAGAGACTAATAAAGCAGATTTTTATCTCATCTTTTGAGGCAAAAAGAAAAAGAACGAACGAAAAGTGGTCACAACACCTTTCAATTTCCACTCAGATATTTAACAAAATTATACTTTTATTTTTATTTTATTTTAAATACCTCCCTGAAAGGTGCTATATCCGTGCCATATCATAATGTGATACCTCAAGGGCTAGTAATGGATATGGATTTCATTTTTATAGCAACATGTTGATAACAGAAAAGATACTGAAATTCCATAAGTGGCTTTTACGGTGCCACAAGCAACGTCTGTTGAAACACCACATTTTGAAATGTCTGTTTTGTAGGTGCTTGGGCATTATTGTATAAAAATGCACAGGTAGCTGAGTTGGCTTAACATACAACATTAATGACAAATTAACATAAATATGCTTCCACATCATAAAGGAAAATAGAAAATGTGAGAAGAGATGAGTGTCAAAAAACCCACACAGAATTTAATTCATTATCAACATTAGAAAGTGTTGAAAAAAATCTGAATTATAATTGCTCATCTCTCCATACATTCAGTATTTCTATTCATGCAGATTTGTTGAGGCATAAATGAAGAAGCTGAATATTAACTAAAATCCTAAAAACTAAAGAAACAGTATGCAAACTACAGAAATGCCATGCTTGAGGGCTCAAACCTGCAATGCAAATAGAACTTGACTAAGCTTTAATTTTTGATTTTGATCAAAGCTTTCACAACTATAAATAGAAGAGGGGTGAGAAACTAAATTATAAAGCAGAGGCTAGACAATTATATTTATAAAGAAAGGATTGCTTATAGGCTTTGAATAATCCTCCTTTCCTGGTATTCTTAAATTTAATATAATACTTTCTGTCCTAGGCAGACCTTTTTCTTTGTACTTTTATTGTTTCTTCTCTCCAGTGTTGTATCATATGTACTTCCTCTGTTACTTTTCCTTTTAATTTCTCTAGTGACAAAAGTTCTTACAGAGGTTCTCCTGGAATACTGTTCAGAAAATACATCGTTTTCTTTATTGACATTTCCAGCATGCTATGTATTTTCCATAGTTCACTCTTTTTATATTAGATTAATGTAGTTTCTTACTTCTGGGGTATTGCTTCCTTAATAAGAAACTAATGAAACCAATTCTCTGCATAACAAAAATAAAGATTATGAGATGCAAAAAGAAACCAAGGGAAGTGCCATGGCTTTTAAATCCAACACTTCAGATAACTAATTCTAAAAATAGCTCAAGTTAAGTATTTAAAATGTCAAATAATTAGATTATGTGATTCTGTTACACTATTTTTTTCTGTTTTCTTTTTTTTTCCTTCAAGATTTCTTTCATGACTTGTTAGTTCCTGAAAATTCACCTTCAAAGAATATAAACAGTAGCAGTTCAGATTTGACCTCTTCTTTCCTCAAAATGATTGAGTGGGAAGGTTGGATGGGATTGGTTCAGAGACTGAACAGTTCTCTGCTGGGGAAGAAAACTTGCCAGAAAAGGAAAGGTCACACTCTGTGGCTCAGTTTTAAGTTGAAGTTTAAGTTTAAGTTGAAGGGTCAGTTGTTACTCTAAAATTAGTAGCACAGATTCAAAGATGTGTAGTTTGTAAAATAAAAAACCAACATGGATTAAAACAGAAGGAGTGACAAAAGATCTGAGTCAGAATGGTTAAAATGGAGCCAAGCAGCTCCATTTACAGGCTTCACTTTTCCAGCGTAGCAGGATACAGGCGGGTTCACTAACCCACACCAGCTCTAAGAAGATATTGGGCCACCTCAGCAGTAAGTTGTAAGCTCTGCTTCTAGGTGCAGTCATCTTTCCACAGATTTTGCCTATGATAGATAAAATTTTTCTACAAAACTGAAAGAAAAAAGACTATCTAAAACCTGATTAAGCAGACATGTGGGGAAAAATAAAATGCTTTATAGAAAGATATTAAAGTCCACACTTTTTATCCTGACAATAGTCCCAACATCTCTTGCTAGAAACACACAAATCTCTGTGACTCGATCGCTCTGCTGCTACATTGGCAGAAATGAAGTGGCTTTTCTGGGATTCCTATTCTATATCTGAATACATGGGGAAATTTGGCACTTCAGAAACAGAAAGTTGTGAAAATTCAAGAGAACAAGACACAAAGAAGGTCGGAGTATAAACACAGCAATATTCAATGCACTCTATTGCACTGTGAGAAATTCAGACCTTAGAAAATAGCTGCAAAGTTTGTAGAAAAAGCATTAGAAAGTTACTCAATAGATGTTGGTTAAAGGTAATTAAAAAAATTAATCTCTGGAAGAGGGGAAACAAGTAACTAATTTAACATAGTTTATTGCCTGTCCAGTTAAACTGACATGGTTCTACTTTTACAGGCTACAGAGAAATATAAGGAAAAACAATAATAAAAGAATCTTTATATTCAGGACAGGAGTTTCTGGAGTCTTTGTTTCTGAAAGTAAGCTTGAATTTGTCTCAGAAACATTCATGAAACTTGCATAAAATCTATTCCCTGAAGAACAGTCAGTATCCCTTATGGACACACGATCATTCTAGATGTTTCATGGATCTTTTGTTTATCTAGTGTTGTTCACCTGCTTTCTTATCTAAAAATTATGACAACTCCACTTTGCCCTGTATTTAAAGATTCAGGAACTTAAACTGAAAGAGGGAAAAAAAAATAATTTTTGTTAGGCTCAGAAAACAAGTTTTTTTTATTTTATAGTGGCATCAGAGAATTCTGAAGTTAGATAAAGAACTGGTAGTGTAAATTCTAATGTTGAGGCATACTTTATCTTCAGCACAAGGCAGAAGTCATAGAACTGTAGATGCTCTGACAAATAGAATGCTGGGTTAAATCTATGCTTCCTTATATCAAAGTTAATCACTGTGCCATGAAATTACAAACCCAATTCCAATGAAATTGAAACCACATATTTCAGTATAAAATATTGCATAACACAAAGAGTAAACTGGCAACAAAAGGAAAAGAAAATGATCCCTTACGAAAATGAACATTTTCCTTGGAAAATGACAAATTCTTCCTTCAACTTGAAATAAACTGTGTAACATCTGCATTTGATATAAGTTATATGTAGAGATATGAACACGGAAAAAGCAAACTTAAGACATTTAACCATTCCTTGTTTATTATTTTAATAGCTGCCTTAGAAAGCAACAAAATATTCAGTGACTCAGGAAGGGGGAAAAAAGACCTGATGTAAAAAGTATTTAGCCTTTTTATTTCTGACAAATAAAAGACACTGTTGAAGGGATGGAGTACTCCTTTAGATCTCTGTAGGAATGCTTTTATAAGGGGCAGTAGGTTAAGAAGTACACAAATTGCTTTTCTGCTTCAGATGGAAAGACAATATGCTTCCAGCATTTTGTTGCAGAAATTCTGGCTGAGAAGTAAAGACCTTGATTACATGCTACTGTCTCCTGTAGCAGTAGTTCCTGCTGCCACTTTCTTTTTTTTAAGTTTTGAAGAGTCTACATAACTGTTACTGTAAAAGGCATATTTTCTGAAAACCATAGTGGAAGAAGGAAGAAAGCCTAGTTTCTACATATATTTGTGATTAGCTATTGAATGGCTGTAAACGTAAGAAGGTTGAACCAAATGTGGGACTGCTTACAGCTTTTAACATGTAAAGTAACAACTTCAAGATAGTATCAACTGATGTAATTCTTGGTTGCTGGAGCTTTCTGTGAGTCAAATGAAGATGTGTATCTATGTTTTTAATAGGAAACACTTAGATGACATCCAGTTCACATTGGCAGCATGACAAGCAGATTTCATTGCTGCTGGGATGACTGCATGGTTTAATCACAGGAAAAGAGTCTTTATTTTCATAGACTGAGAAAAAAAAATGTTTTGTGAAAAAGTGACTTTTTTCATTTATTTTTCAGGCCATTTTGAGTGGTTAGAAGCTAATGACAACACATTATATAAAAGCGCTTATCTTAACAGTTCCATGTGTCATTGCTCCAGCAAGAATTGCCATTTTCAGTTTCATTACTCCATGGCAGACAGCAGTGTCCTCAAGGCAGTACTGTTCACTGATCAGGTAAGAAGAAAAATGCACTCATTTTTAAAGTGTAAAGATATGGCAGCCCAGGTGTTACCAGCCAAGGTACAAGGGAATGTGCCTCCTAGCACATGCCTGCCCCCGAAGTCAGTTTTTGCAAAAGAGTAACCTGGTATCATTCCACTGATCTATGCAATTCTAAAACCTGTGTATTTGCCATCTCAGCTATAAATTAATTTGAAGAGTGAATGTTCTGCAAGACTTCAAGGACAAACGTCAGCTATTACAGAATTAAATAATGTGGGGATTTCAGGGGAAAAAATCTATAGTAACAGCTTTTCTAGCATTCTTCTTGTTCTGGAAATGGGAAAATAAGTACTTTTCTTTATGGAGACACAGAAAAAAGTAAAGTTGCTGGCTAAGGATGTCTGGAAAGCCCTTGGTTAGATTCTTCTATATATTAGTAAATAAAATAGCCATGTTAAACTGAAACAGAAATTCCGGTCGAGCTATTTCCATATTTCTTACTTCCCTTGCCTTGTGGAGAATTTCTGCTGTTTAGAATGTTCCCTTTAGAAAGTCTTGTTTAATAACTTAATATTGATGCATTTTTACTACTACTTAATGAAAGCAAGAGCAGTACAGCTGGTCTCATTAAGTTAATAGCTTTCATTTCTTGATGTTAGAGTTGAATTATTATCACACTATAATGCAAGTATTTAAAAAGACAAATCCACTTCATTCACAAAGAAAAGATGCAAAAACACCTAAGGTGTAACTTTTTCAAGGGATCTAAATATAGGAAGAGGTAATGGAAATGCCTTCTTTCTTTCTCACCTTGTCTTCAGATATTTATGAAAACAACTCCAGGCTGTTGCTCATTTTTCATTTATAAAAAGGAATAGTTGTATTTTTCTATATCCCATTACTGTTTCAGGGAATTGTAACATAATCAATGTTCTGATCTAAATGCATGGAGATTTGTGCCATAGTTCTTGCCAATAAATTCACTGGCATGATGCCCATGGCAACCTTGAGACAGAACAGGAATACTGATTTCTGTGGTTCACCTAAGTAGCATCAGTGGATCCAATTTAAGAGTTTTATTTCCCTGAAAACAGAGCAAATCATCTGAGCCAAAAACATGAGAAAACTGGCATTTGAGTTCCACAGAATTGGCAGCTTAAATTGAATTAATTGTTAATCAGTTCCTTACATATGCATTAGAAGAATGTTTCTGGCAGTTGTTACATGAGTTCTGTGTACTCTGTTTCCACAGTTTCTCTTAGAGCTTTGATGTTTTAGTTACTGATTTTTCGTTCAGTCAGAATTGTATTTATTGTGCATAGACTTATTTAAAGGTGATATGACAGTTACTCATACTGCAAAATTTGCCAGAAAACCCTTCAGAAATATAAGATTCTGCTGATACCTTCAAAATCAAAACCTTACAGACTCATATATGAGAGTTCTTAAACTGAAATGAAAGGAGGGTTAGCTTTTACACATTTTACTACTGAATCATTACATTGTTTATGAAGAACAAATCAATCTTCAAAACTAACCAAATACTGAGAAAAGGAAGCCAAAACCAAGTGCTGGTTCTGACCCTGGAAAACAACAGACTTGCTCTCCCAGTGGCTGTTATTCAAAGTAAATACTGAGTTGCATGGTCTGCTACCACACAGCTTCCCTGCATCCCCTTTTACTGTTTTCATTGATCAAAACCTCTTATTTCCGAGTAACTCTTGCTGTGTCCCAGTACCAAGAGGCTTGATGCAAACAGAGACTGGATTACGTTTAATGTACAGTTCTTAGAGGACAAGCACTACAGATGTTGCAAAAATATCTCTAGCTTTCCTCATCCTTTCAAGTGAGAAGCCATAGATTCAACATATTCTCTATTATAGGCATTATGACATTGGTTGGAAAACAGGAAATTAAATTGTTCTAGGGTATGAAGGTGGATAGGGAAAATAGACTCTTTCTGTCAACTGTAACCTGTTGTTGACTTATATTTAACTTGCAGTCTATGATAATCTGCGGAACGTTTCCTGTTTTATTGCTGGCTTAGCAAAGTTGCTCTTCATTCAGTACTACTACATTTGATCACTTGATTTTTCTTTCCTACCAGTGATTCATATGTCTTTAAACTTGGTGTTCTTGATTTGAAACTGGGTTGTATGTACTGAAATGATTTTAAATTCTAATTATGCCCTTCATAGTGTTTGCAATTCCTCCCAATTTAGTGTTATCCACATTTTTTTAAAATTTTATTTTTCATTCCACTCTCTAAACAGTTAGTCACCACTATAATTATACCAGGTCCTGGAACAGACCTGTGTTGAGCCCTGTTATAATTTTATTTTAATTTTATAGAAAACTATTCACAGCTCCTTTTTTAATTAAGGTCACACTTATTTGTACACTCGTTTGTACACCCATTTTACAGTAATTCCATCTCATCAGTTTGTTTAAAGAATGTCCTACAAGATTGTTAAAAGCCTTAATAAAGGCTCTAATTTTTCAAGGTTGTTTGCTATGAAAAAAAAATTACACTAGCTGGATGTGACTTGCTCCTCATCAGAAACACCTAGTGAAGGTTTTTCACTTTCAAATTCTCTATGTGCTTACAAGATTATTCTTAGCAATTTGTTCCAGACTCTTATGACTTGTCAATTTTCACCTGATTGGCTATAATTGCATAGTCTGTATTTTTCCCTTAACTGTGGTATATATCCTTTGTTCTCCCAGTTCTCTAGTTTCCCACACATTCTCCTCAGCTTCTCAGAGTTAGTTAGCTAGTTGGTCCTTCCATTATGTAGCCTTTAGTTAAAACTTCCTGACTCTCTTCCAATTTCAGTACTTCTGACTTATATATATTTGTAATATTTTTCTTCTATTCCCGTCCATGTTTGCATTCACAGTTGGCAATCTTAACTGTCTTTACTAACATAAAATACTAACAATACTAATTGCCTATTGACTGTCTGGTAAATTTTAAACTTTTCTGTGAAAACCGAAACTAAGGAAGATAATGCTGACTTCAGTCTGTCATTTGCTATTCATTTCTTGCTCATTCTTTCATTAACTAATAGGCTTATACTTCTTCCTTTTATCTTCTTAATCTTTAAACCTTGTATGGTCTACAAAACATATGGAAATAATATAAGAAAACTTAATTTCAACCGATGCTTATATGTGCAAGCATATTTATACCCTAATGCACTAACATTTCTGTAAGTGTTCAGCAACACTTGCAAAAACCATGCAAGTACACTTCTCTGCAGAAGTTAAAGGTGATCCATTAATCATTGAGGGGAAACAAGATTTTGTTCCAAATTACTCTCTGAAATGAAAGAAACAGGGATGAAATGATGAGTGCAGTTACACAGCAGTGAATGTATCTGCAGGGAAATGTCAAAAAATTTTTTAAAAGTTGCATTTAATAAATGGAGCTTTTAAGAAAAAGTTGTGATTGTCTCTTCCATCCTTCAAATCTGAGTAGCATTATCTCAGGGAAGTAAAAAACACTGCAAATAAAATTCTTGCCCATTTTAGCTTTACAAAAGACTTTTATAGTTAGTAATATATCACAATAAAGGGTATAGACTGAAGGTATTTTGAGCAACTGCTCCCCTGCGTCACTAAAATAAATCTTGAGGGAAAGTACCAGGAAAGCACTATTTTCAACATTTTAAAGAATGCTGGAGATACAAGGAAAGTGCCAGAGGTGTTAACCCATTTGTACCAAAGAGGTGAAAGAATCTGGCAAGCAGGATGATTGCTACAGAGGAAACATTATGAGGACAGGAAATAATATATTTGGCTTATTAGAGCTGTATAAATTTGGAGGCTAATGTCTGTTGCATGGAACAAGAGCCAGTTTAAAAAGTTATTGCATCTGAGATGTTTTACAGCTTTCAGTGTAGGAAAAACAGTCATAGAAGATCTGGATACTGGTATATGCACAGAAAACTAAAGTTTATTGCTGCAAACTGATTTTATTAAAATGAACTGGGGAGAAAGATGGTCATGGGGATGAGTATCTAAGCTGTTAATTGAATGTGAACAAAATTGCATTATCCAGATGCATCCAATCAAATAAACAGCAAATGTAGAGTGTTCCCTCAAGGTATACAAATGTGTTTGGAGGGTTCGTATAGGTACATGTAGGGGAATGTGGCTGTGCCCCTCTGTCTCTACATTAACTAAAATGTTTCTAAAAGCAGACTCTTAACCACTGGATATGGTTTTAACATGTCATAGTTTTAATCTGCTATGCAGTATGGCTCCTATTACATCATCCTTTTCTGTGTCTTCTGTGTGACTATGGTGGGCTAATAACTTTAATAGATTTTCTTTCAAAGCTGAATTGTTTAGCAAAATGAAGCAACTTTTATACAGAACGAAATGTTCTTGACACTGAAAGACTTTTTCTGAATATCTATCACATGAAGAAGCTGACAAATACTTATATCCTATACTGATGTGGAAACCTACAGCAGACTTCTATTTCTGAAATCAAGTGTACGTTAGGTGATTTATCCAAATTTGGTCTCTTATGTCATTTAGTGTTTAGAATTCGGGTATTGACTTGGCCAAAACTATCTTTGAACAATTATTCACTAGAGATTTAGTCTTCAAGTTTTTTTAACGTGTCTGAAGAGTTAAAGACTTTGTAAGAAAAGAGCACAAGTAATTACTCATCACAAATTGTATCAGTATCGTTCTGTTGGCTCAGACCTCTCAGTCTATCAAGCAGTAGACAGCATCTTCTGCTTTTTTTATATTGCAAGACAGGAAAAGATAACTGTCTTTGTCAATGGTTCTGATAACATTTCACATACCTATCATATCTCATTTTATTCATCTCATGTAAGTTAAACTTTTTTTATCCTTTCAATTTCTCTCAATACAAGAGACTTTCCATTTCTCTTATCCTGCTTCACATCTTTACTTGAACTGCCTCTAATTCTGTAATATCCTTTGTGGAAAAGGTGTGACTAGTACATTTCACAGTATCCTAGAAAGGGTCTCACTATTGATTCTTGTAATGTTAAGTCCGTTTGTATGTATAACCTATGTTAACTTTCCTACTTTTTTAAAAAATTTTGCTATATTTTGGTATATTTTGGAGCTGATTCTTGACAAGATTTTATTTAGGGATATGAAGCTCACATTGTTACATTGATTTTCTTTACAGTGGCCTCAGCATGTTCCACTTAGTATCACAACCAGAAGCAGAATGAGCAAAAGCTGCTTTTGTCAGATTATTTAGTCAAAATGGCTTGGTGTGGTTGCATAAAGGGATTCTTACCGTATCTGGCACTCTTGCTCTTACCCTTAGGAGGTGGAGTGAAAATGGGGATTGAGGTGACTCAGAACATGACTAGGACATATTTGGTAGTACTCTGCCTGCTTGCTTTACAGACTTAAAATAAACAAAACTGACATAATATAAGCAGTTATTTATGAAAGAGAAACTAATTTAGAGAGGAAGAGGGAAACATATTGTTAAATTTAACAATAACATGGCTTAATTTACGTATTAATTCACTTTAATTCTGCAAAGCTGACTTTTGATAATTATATGATTAGCCTGTTTAATCATAGTAAACATAGCTTTTTACCCTTCTCTCTCATAGAGCTCAAAGATTGCAAGTGAGTATATGAAGTGAGTATATGAAGCTGTATTTTCTCACATAGAGGAAGTTTGTATATAGTGGTTAATTGGCTAGGATATGAAAAGACCAAAGACAAAAAAAATTACCTGAATAATTTAGAGGACCAAAAATTAGCTTTATAACATTGTATTCTACTTTTTACAGGAGGAGCATATCTTGTGGGAGAGCAACATCACGACTAAGAGTGAATGGGTCAAAGTGGTTATACAGCTACCGACAGGGCTAGAAAAATTAAAGGTATGAATGAAAAAGGCATGTGGTCAATTTTTGAAAATGTTTTACTTCATAAACCTTCTAGGAAACTTAAAAATTTGTTAAAATTATCTGCATCTTGAAGAGCTTAGCATTTTTCGTCACTTCAATATGAGTAAAGCTTTGGTTGTAGCTCGACTAAACACCTACATAAACATCACGTGTTGAAGCAGCTGGTCTTTAATAACATGCAAGAAAATGAATACAAATGTCACCATATTTTAGGTAGTCAGATATCTGAGCCTATCTCAGGTATTACCACCTCACTTAAGTGAAAGGATATGAATGATATTTGCAGAATTTCAGTGAAATGAGGTAAACCAGTAACTGTGAGAGAATATCTTCCCCTTGAATTTGCAGGCATAGAGAAGAATGCAAATTTGCATCTACTTAATCCTTAAATTAATTTACAAACGTCTATTTTAAATAATTTTATTTTTATTTTTCATAATTCTGTAAATAACCATCATATTTTACTGTTTTAACAATCAGCTGAAAATGTAATCTCTGAAAGGACAAAGAATAAACCTTCTGCAGGCATAGATGTTTTGGCATATATTAGAATGAAGGCATTTCAGCAAGCTTGTAGGTTATAAATACCTGCTACTGCATGTCTCCCCTTTTCCCAGAAGGACAAGTGTGAATAAGCAACCAATGTGTAAGACTGTCTATAGTATCTAAAAATCAATAAACAACAGGCTGCTGTGGTCTTATGCAGAAAGCCTACCCTATGTATTCTTCGTACAAAGATGGCAAGGATCACTTGTGCTTAATGCTATCTTTAATTTTGTGACTAGATAATGTTTTCAGCATAACATTCTGCTGTTTGAACTGGTGGAGATTGGATAGTATAAGAAAGCTTTTGTCATTCTGAACAAATTTTCTCTAGTGGAAGATAATGGCATATATCATTTCTATTTCCTAGAAAGAAAACTGTCTCTTGAGATTTCACTCCAGCCTAACTCCCAGGCTTTGGAGAGTGTGTCAGAGCCTTCTGCTCATTCTCCAAATCACATCTGTTCTAGTTTCCCTCTGCTTTGTCAGGAACTCTTGTCCAGCTTTCCTTCCACAGTGCTTCCTGCCTCTTGCATGTGATTACTTTTTGAGACTCTCACTTGTTGGAGTGGGATCCGGACCTCCCGGAGTAATGATGGAATCTCAATATGAGTATGGTCATTCTCCTTTATTAAACAAAGTTACAAGGCTTTTATAGTCTCGGTTTTAGTCACGAGCAAGTCACGAGCAAAGCATGCAGCGAATACATACAGCTGATTGGTTGCTGTCCATGCGTTCTGACGTATGGACGGTACGCCTACTTGCGGTTAGCGAGTCCAGCTCTTATCTTCCTTAAAGTTGCAGGTGACCCTTATTCGTACACTGGGTTGGTCACATCGACAAGATCATGGCCGCGCTGGGAGAGCCAGCACTCCACACTCACTCTGGCCATGTCCCAGCCTGTCAAAACCCACAAGTCCAAATTTTTTGAGCCTCCAACTCCTGCTCTTGTCTCTCAAGTGCTTTCTTTCATTGCCATCTTCACCTTTTGATGAATCCAAGCTTGCTTCCAGCTGTATGCTCCTTTACCTCAGGTAAAAGAAACATGGAGAGCACGAGTGGGGTAATCTTGCCTTGAGACCCAATAGGTCTAGGCTCCACGGTGGCCAGTAGCAAAAGATGTTCTTCTGAAACTTCATCACTCTAAATCAGCTTGTGTAAAATATGGTCAGCACAAGAGAACTCTGTAGGAAAGAGAAATGTTTCTTGAACCTCTGTCTGTGCCAATAGCAGGGCCAGAGCACAGGCCCAAGGATTGCCATGTGATAGCTTATTAAAAAAAAATTAACATGGTCCCTGGCAAGTTTTTGAGATAAGTAAATTTGCCATCTCCTAGACAGTGTCTGGAACAGTTCAAGGGTTATCAGCAGGTAGAGACCAATCCCACTGCGCAGACTGGATGCAGCCATCTTATCTTAAGTAGAGAAAGAGATTTTGATTGTTAAGCTGTACTGTTGCAATTGGTGTTCAAGAAGAGTCTCTAACCCATTTTATTCACCTTGGAGCATAACTAAAATTTTTTATCTTCAGTATCCAGTGCTTTTTACACTTAGGACATTACTGTTTTATGAAAATAAAACTCAGTTCCTCTCTGTTGTCTGTTAATGCAAATATTTTAACTGTAACAATTCACAGCTTATGTTTAAAGGAGCACTCCAGAGCAGGGCAGGTTTTGTCTGTCTAAGCAGCATTCAGCTCTTGGACACTACACCATCAGAGTCACCACATTTCTGCTCCTTGGAAGAATTCACCTGCACTGATGGGCAGTCCACAGAGCCTGGATCAGCCTGTGACTCTCACCCAGATTGTTCTGATGGCAGCGATGAGGATCCAGCAGCCTGCCGTAAGTGAATTTCATTGCTTTAGAAGGATATCATGCCGAAGTGTATTGTGAAACCTAAAATGGCCTATCCAAGGAATGGCTAAAAATCTTGGATACCATTTATACGGCTTCTTTTCACAAGGATACTTAATGTTGTACAGGTTAGTGACAGTGTTCATAGCATTTTGTCATGCATCTTTCTTCTTCCTATTGCTTTCTATTTCTCTGTTTGGCCTCATCAATATATTTTGATATATTTTAGATGTCTGCAGAAATGTAACATTTTGTATGTTTTTTTCTTAAAATTATTGCCTACATACAACATTTATAATTTTTATAATATATTTTTATAATATTTATAATATCTACTTCCCTAATACAAAAGGGACTGAAATCTGCCTTGAGGTCTCTTATTTCAACACTTTTCTAATTTAGATTGTCTATGAGTTATTGTCAGAAAATTCATTAGGTGACATGATATTTCCATGGTGATTCAAACCACCATACAAATCTGTTACAGTTCAGGAGCTATATCTTAGTAATGATATTTTCAATTGAATGTAACTTTACTTAGAAGCCACAGTTTCTACTATAAAATCAAGAGAAAAAAAATTAAACTTACTATAAAATATCTCTAATAATTCTGAAACATTTTAGAATTCCATGTGAAAGTAGCTTTAGAGACTGTATACCTTCTAAAATGAATATTTTACACTGTGCATCCATATCTATGTTTACTTCTGGTAGTAACACTTGAACTTACGTTATAGATGAAATTTGTGCACGTATTTCAGATTAATGTTATACATTGCTGCTGGGAGGTAGAAATTTAAATTTTTAGTATCATTCAGGGTGGCAGGATGGAGGATACTGATAATATTTTATTTTCCAATTTCCTGAGCAGATTTTAGGAACTATTTGTGACTATGAGGTTTTCTTAACTCACAGTCTGAACCTTTAATCTTTTCAATTAACAGCCATGCAAGAGCCATCTCTCAAATGAGTAATACAGGCAAATGTTGAAATTACTTTTAAAATAAGGATGTTTATACTGTTTTATCTCTGGATAGAGTCTAGGTCATTTTCCTTTTTTACAAGACTTGACCCTATGCTGGTAGCTCTGTGTGTGTCCTGGTTGGAGTGCAGAGTCCTCTCATGCTCTTTAGGAAGAGGGATGGAATGAGAGTGAATATTTTTTTTAATAAATTGGACTTTCTCAGCTATTTACTGTTCCCATTTCAGTAACAATGTAAGAAAATTGTGGTAAATAATGGCTGGGACTATAGAAGAATAATTTGAAGATTTCAAAGGAGGATGAGAAATAATAATCCCAGATGAAGAGTTAATAGTATTACACAAAGTGAAAATAATGATAACTCTAAAGACTTACAGGCAACTATATTTTGCATGCAATGCATTACACTTATTTTTACCCCTGTGCCTCAGACACTGGACATTGGCACTGTGTAACCAGAAGATTAATTACTCTAGATATATTCAATATTTTAGATTTGAAGAAAGATCACAGTGGAACTCACTCTTGAGAATATTGTTTCCATCATGCTTGTGTGGATGGGTCAGAAAAACTAGAGAGTGAGCAGAAGAAAGAAAAGTCAGAATGGCTTGGGGATCTCAACACTCGCTTTTGTGGCACCACATGATCTTGGAATTGCCCTCCGTGATATTTAGTGTGCACTACATTTATTCACATATATTTTCAGTAAAAATTCAGTGCATATTTTAGCTCCTGTTCTTTCAGGTATTTTAACATCTGTCCTCGGATACATCCTCAGTACTTTCATGTACTGAAAGAGCTGACAGATCTCCACACAATGAAAACAAAGGCAGAAAGCTCTTACTTAGCAATGTGAAGCATTTCTCTCTTCATTGAGGATTTTCTTTACTTCATTATAATGGAGAAGGAAAAATAATGTTTTTATTTGCCCAAGTTAACTTGGTATGAATGGTCTTATAATAATGCAGTTTATTACAAGAACAATATATGTTTTACAGTGTTTCCTAAATTTTCTGTTTAATGTGTGCCCATTTATATAAAGATATATTTAAATATTAATATTTTATATAAAGATATATTTCAGTATATGGACTTAAAAGTCTCAAAAACTTAGGAAGCTATCTAGGAAACACTTATGCACATGACTAACTACCTTTATTTGAGTAGTTTTATTGAAATAAATGAATCTAATGAAGTGACAAATTATGAAATTAATGCCTTTAGTATTAAATACTACATTTTCATTGACAGCACTTATTTGAGATCACTTCTAAATTTCTTATTTCGGTGATTGGTAATAAATGTTCAAAAAGCTAGTTAACATATTCAAAACAGAGAAAGTGTTCTCTGTTTTGTTTTGTTTTTCTCTCTTGTTTTGTTTATCTGTGAAAGAAAAAATACTTAGATCATTTGAAAGATTAAAAAGACCCCTCTAATGCTGATTTCTTTTCTTTCTTGCGTACCTAGTATAAACAAAATTTTGACCTAAATGCTATGTCAAACAGCACATATTTCAAGGCCAATACTTACTATTATTATACATTATTTATATGTAACATACACGGCACATATAAAAACATCACAAATTAATCAGTAGCTAGGAACCCTAGTGGCCTAGCAAGAAGTCTAGTGAGCACTTGGTATATTTAAGTGATATCACACCTTGATACAGTAGCATTTCTGGAAATTGCCTACTCATCAGATTCATGTAGATTCAAAATGATTATGGGATGGGACATCCTACAGCTGTTTCTGAAAGAACATCGCCTTTCATTTAGACTAATTAGAAACTTCTTTAAAACACCTGTTTTTAATTCTTCTAGTTTTAATTTCATGTCTCTAGTATTAGCTTAAATATATTCAGCCTTTCATAGAATTTGTATAATTTATGAATAGAAAATACGTAGAATGAAGGATACTTGTATAATTTTAAAGTCATGTACGTTTTACTGCATTTAATTTACAGTATAGCAATTTACAATTATAAATCCTTGAAACCTTCTACAGGAGATGGACACATATGCAAATCCTTTTATCACCATTCAACTTTAAAGTAGAAAGACCATTTTTGAGTTGGAAACATTTGTTTTACTACACATTTATGTATTTTCTGTGACACATGAATTGTCTGAAATTGTTGTTACCTATCCATCAATATTTTATGTGTATGTGGAGAAAAAGAAGCTACACCTATGTTATTTTCACAGACCTCTTAATTTCTTATGAACACTGTGTAGCATTGCCTTTGCATTTCACTCAAACACTTAACTCAAAGTAAGTGTACCCTCTGCAGGCCCAGGGTTGACATGAGATTCTCTTAACAGCACCATTCTCTTAAGCACAAGCAAGGTAACTGAGTTGTTCCTGAAGGAGATGAGGCCATCTCATCTAAGGGACTGAGTGTTATGAGAGATCTGTCTAATGATATATGGAAGTTCAGGCTAGATGACTTATGGCCATCCACGATCTTTCTACATCAATCCTTTAACAAATTCTAGATAAATAAAGCTAATCACAAACTGGTAAGGAATGTGCATGGATAATCAGTAAAATCAGCGTAACCTTTCCTTTTCTCAAAATGACATTAAAAGTTAGCCAGAAATATTAATGACAAAGTAATCACACAGAGGATATTTGGTCACTGGTCACACAGATAGCTTATACCCTAAATTCCGTAGGAGCTTGTGTGCTGCTACACTGAGCAAGGGTAGCAGCACTCCTCATTCAATGCTATTAGTGAGGGAAACACCAACCTGATGGATAGAACAGCTGTGTCTCTCCAGCTGCATTCTTTTGATTGAGCTGCCAAAGTAGGATTGAAAAGCTTCATCTAGTTGCAGACTAGCAAAATTGAAGTATTAATTGGCTAACCCAGCCTAGCTAACAGGACTACTTTGTTTTTCCCCCACTAAGATGAAGAGGATCTGGGATAGATAGAGAAGGCTAGTCAAGGAGAAGACATTTCCATTTAACCTCCCAGTGCCCTTGGAATATGTGCTTTGTTTCCTGTTTCTTAAAAAAACCACAACAAAACAACAAACCAAAACAAAACAAAAAACCAACAAAACCCAACAAAAACCAATCAATCAACCAAAAAAAAAGGCAAAACACAACAAACCAACCAAAAAAACCCACAACCCAAAAAAACCCAAGACAAAACATGTGGAAAAATGGTTTGTATTAATTTAAAAATCTTTCCAATGTATTTTATGGCTTTTGTAAGCTCCCCTTATTTCTTGAAATTCAAGGAGATGTGTTTGGGGAGCGTATTTTACTCAAGGTTACATCCCAGTATCATTACTTTTGCAGAACTGGTGTAATAATTTACTCCTTGACCAGCTGAGATAGACTGATTTACACACATGAAAAAAATAAATTCAAATTTGGCTTGCTATTAAAATGAACAGAGGTGGTTTTTTCCTTTCTAATTGTCTTTTTTTTTTTTGCTGATTTGTAAATAGATCAACGTCCAAAACTGATAATTAACTGGTTTTGTTTTAAAAATGTGGAAAATATTTCTGCAGTTTGAATCCATTGAAATCTTCCCAGTGAAATAAAAATCATTAGCTCTGATGGTAATAGGTGCAGTAGGAAAGGACACAATATACCAGAAATATGCTTTACTGTCTCTTTAAGTGCAGTATGTTTCCTCAAAAAATACAGGTTGTGTAGTGACTTATTTTTCAACTCTGGATAGTGAAACATTCCCTATAATCACTTCAAGTTTCAAATAAAAATGTAGAAAAATGCTGTGAATAATAAAAACTATGCTCTGCTTTGATGGGACAGGAGCATTTCTCAGAGTTTATTAATGTTTCAGCAATGGAAAAATACACTGAGAAACTGCCTCGCTTGGATTTGAGTTTCAGCCAAAACACAGAACTTTTTTTCAAGCTTGATTAAATATTTACAAATACCTCTTAAGTTTCTAGAGTTAAGTAGGGATAAAATCTAAGTCAGACTTTTAACTCATACAATTGGGTTTCACTCACATTCATAGCCTAGCTGTTCCCTAACGCATTAACATTTTTATAATTGAAGTATCACTTCCAGAAATTTAATATGGTGGAACACTTGAGGTTGATAAGTGACTCTGGCATAGCGTTTCTGTATGACTGGATGTTTGTATAGAGCTTGCAATGAAATAAAAAATAAAATAGTAGTTTCTAAATCATGGTTAACACTATCACATTTAGCGAGTCAGAGCCGCATTTTGTTATTCCTCCCACCACCCCCTAAAAAACACAAAAACCCATCACTATGAATGTTCTTCCTGCCTTATAATTGTGTTCAAGCTTGAATAAAGTTTGAAAAAATGACTGAGCAAAATAATTTGATTTGGAATTGTTTTTCTGTGCATGCATGTCTTCTTCCTCCCCCAACCCTCCACCCCCCACTGCCTCCACTGCTTGTATATTCAACCTGAAAGCTGATTTTTATATATTTCTTTGTAAATCCATAATGCTAGAAGAAATTTTGCTAGTAATTTTGCCAATGTAAGAAGTGATGATTTCTCTCTTTCCTATTGACCATCAAGGGCAGTGATGGCCTCTGTCTGATCACAGCCTTGCTGCTCTACCAATTATTTTAGCATACAATTTCCAAATATAGTTTCAACTGTCAACTTTTCACTATAAGCCTAGTATTGAGCGACATTAAATGACAACAAATCTGGTGTCATCAGTACATGAAAGATGCTGTTCTTCACATTGTGATAAGAACTCTTCTCGTGGTCCTAGGTACCTCCAGTTAAAAGAAAATATTAATTAAAAAAATTCCCATGCTAAATACCTTGTTGAGCTGTAAAATATTAATCACTAGTACCATATTGATTTCTCTTTCATATTTAAACTGTTATTTTAACTTTGGCCTGGCATTTTCCTTTCAGGAACAGGTTTTTGGTTGCTTAGTATACAACAGAGTAAGTTCTTCGTGTCATTTATTGATGTCTTTTTGAATATTACTACACAGCCACTGCAGTCAGCTTCTTAGGCATAAGACCTTTTGCAAGATTTAGGGAGGCCTAAGTAAAAAGATGTCTAAGCAAAGGACATTTGCTTTTTTGTGTCACATTGATTCCCTCAAGACTGCTTAGGTAAGGAAAGTGCAATGCCTAGACATGGTATCAGTTACTGTACAGCAAAACAGATTATTCTTGGATATCAACTTGCATATTCTACCTTAATGTGTCAGGAATTGAAGTCTAATTAACAGCGTACCTTGTCAAAAACATGAGAATTCTGTAATTAAGTTAAACAAGTTTCATGTTTAACTAATATACTAAATAGAAAAAATCTAGTCCATTGAATTTTAGTGTATAGAGAGAGTCCAGACTAGAGATTTGTGATTTATTTTGTGCCTTGGGATTTAGCCTCTTGATACCAGGAAGACTTTTAATATGGAGCTTTACTACCATGGTGCTTGAACAAAGATGCTTGAACATTTTGATTTTGTACAATCTGAAAATTGCAGTAATATGTAAAATCACATCTGAGGCTGATATGATAGGATAAATGTGCCATAAAATTCAGAAAGTGCCAAGTATAGTTCAGAAGCAATTTTTGCAATTGAGATAAGTGACCCAAAGAGCTAAGTGTAGCACTTTGTGAAGCTGTTCTGGACAAGGAAAGAAAACTCTGAGATTATACTAATTTCTTATTTAGTTTCACTCAAGAAATGAAAGAGTG
>NW_010207952.1:62797-72536 GCF_000695765.1 Mesitornis unicolor
TGTTGTACAATTTAAGTTGGTCTAATTCATACCAACTAAGAAAACTATCTTTTCCTTTGCAATAAAAATTTCTAGGAGACCTAAATAATTCATACATTTAAATCTAATTTTCAGAAATAAATTAAGCGGAAGCTTAATTCATCTTTACTTTCAGTGTATTTAAAGCACTAAATACAATTTTTTCATATATTCATAGTTAACTTTCCAGTAAAATTAATCTTTTAGAAAGATACACTATTTTCATACTCTATCAGCAACCTATGTACAGGTCTCATCTTCAAAATTATATAGCTTATGCTCTTACAGGAGATTTTCTTCATGGTTCTGAGATTGAGAAGGGCCTGCCTGAATCATTACCTGTATTCTAGAGCTTTCTGTCCATCTGAATAATCTGGATTTCAGTGAAACGTAACAGCGCTTCTTTAAGACTCCTTGTACAACCAAATACAAAATAGTCATAGTTCTGGTACTAAACTGTTGCATTAAATCCAACTTAATGACTTCTTATTGCTGTTCTTTTAACAGCAAATTATACTATATGTGATTTTGAGACTGACCTCTGTGGATGGAAGCCTCTAAGCACAGGTGATGCAGACTGGAGCATCATGAAAGAAGAGGTTCCTCCTGACATGGGACTCCCTGGCAGAGTTGATACAACTGATAATGGACATGGTGAGATTCCTATTATTACAATTATTATTTTCCTCCTTCTGTGATGAATATTCGTACTTATAAATCGTGACAGTCTGATAATAACTGATTTAAGATGGATGCTATGTATGTATATAATGCAGGTAACATGTTACAGAAAGCTAGTTTTTTTGGGATACTCTTTCTTAGATTTGATTTGGTTACTGTGCCTTTATATAACCTTCATTTTCTGCTGGAACAATCAATGAGATGAGACAATGCATCTTAAAGTTTTTTGAGATATTGATCTTTGAACTGACATAGCTAACTTTGTTCACACATATCATACGCATCTTTGTATTAAATATTCACACGGGTACATTCTTGAAAATATCATTTAGACAAGATATTGCTTTTTGTAGAATGCAGGTAAATTAATCAGTCTTGTCTGGGAAAAACAGAAAGTGTGTAATAGCCTATGAACAGTTGTTCTTCCTTCAGCCCATAGTTGCTATA
This sequence comes from Mesitornis unicolor, assembly GCF_000695765.1. Lineage (NCBI taxonomy): Eukaryota > Metazoa > Chordata > Aves > Mesitornithiformes > Mesitornithidae > Mesitornis > Mesitornis unicolor. The sequence continues at coordinate 63,944 of NW_010207952.1, forward strand.
CAATGCATTCAGCTGGAAAAAATTATTCCAGCAGAGGGCTGTTTTAAAGTATTTTTCCAAAATGAAAATGTTATTAGTGTACTGTATAAAACCAAAATGACTATTTGTCATTGTCAAATAATATTGGCAAATATCCTGTGGCTTTAGTTTTGTTAAAATGTACCTATTGCACTGCTTCCAGTGGAGCTGAGATTACTTTAAAATCTGGATTACAGTCCAATACCCCTTTAAGTTAATTTTTTTAAAAATTATATATATTATTTTACAGCCAGATCACCACACTTGTGGTGTTCATGTTAAAGGAGTGTAAAATATTAAATATTTCACCTCAAGTTTTCAAATATAGATGGATTCCAGGATTAAAATTAATCTGAGTAAATCCTAGTGCGGTGCAAGTATGTATGCACATGGTATATAATAACTCTAACTGCCCAATCATGTGCCTTTTTTTCAATTGTTTCCCAAGTGCTGAAATGCACCAAAATTTCAGTTTCTCAGCAGCTATTTGATATTTCTTTTTATTCTCTCTAGAGTAGCACTGGATCTGCATTATTGCATTGTTAGCAAACATTACTCCGTCACAGCTTCCAATCTCTCACAGCTCTGAAGATGGACACTGATATGTCTGTGTCTTTCCTATATGGGTTATTCTAGGTGCTGGCGATATCTGAGGTGTAATGTGGTCATAATGAGGGCTTCTGATGGAAACAGCATGTTAAATTAGCCCATATGGAATTATGTGCTGCTACACTTAAGCTCCTTTGACACCTAAATCATTACAAGTTAGGTTCACATCTTTATATGTTGCTGCAGATTGAAGCCTCAAGCAGATCTTGAGATTACCATGCAGCACTTCTCAAGCCCAGTAGTGATGCATCCATATAAATTAGTGCAAAGGTCTTTCTGCGATGATTTTGTACCCATTTATGACTGTGCCTGCTGCAGCCACATCACAGCTTTAGAATTAGGCTTCCAGAATTTGAACAAGTCTTTGTCAACATTAAATCAAGGTCCTTTGGCTGCAGCAGTTGCTTGTGATACCACAGAGCATTCATCTCTCTTCTCTCCTGGGGAGGGCAGCAGCAAATGTTGATTAATGAAGATTTTAACAAGGCTACTGTAGAGCCTTAGCTGCAAATTAAAGGAGGATCCTTTGAAGTACCCTTGCATTCCAATGAGGGGAGCTTCCCTCACACTGTGGAGCGCAGCATGCCAGTTTGTACAAGGAGCTGTAACCATCACCTCTTTGTGCCAGCCTTGCTAAAGCGATGCGATTATTCACGTGGGACTGGTCCTAACCCTCTGCTTCATTATGTATCCATGGGAAATAAATCGCTACGGAGTATGACTTGGGCAGCACAATAGCTGATTTTCCAAGATGTAAGGCAATATGTGTAATATCAATGCACAAACAAGACTGAGCCTTTAGTGTTGTTTTGCATAGACTTTCATGAAAAAGTCTCAGTATTCAGCAAAGGCAGCACTGACGGCATTCAAAATATGCTGCTTTAGGGCCCCTTGAAGATGTTTATCCTTCCCTACCTTTGTTTGAAGCACATCTGCTGTAGTTCAAATCCAAAGGCAGTTCGTTTGCCAGAGCTCAGATTAGATCTTTAATTAAGCTTTCATCCCCACTAGCACAGACAACAATGTCAAGTCTGTGGACCCCATGAGAAAATATAGCTTATTCCATTAGCTCCCATGGTCTGCAACATTGTTAGCGTGCTTAAAACTGGCTGGGCTGGGCTGAGCTGAGACTGAATACTGTACCCTTAAGGAAATAAATTTTTGTTCCAAATTCTGTTTGAAACATTATTTAAGCCAATTAAAACATGTCCTTTAGGGATCCCAGCTGAGGTCTATGCTGTTTGATCTCCAGAGTGCTGGGTTGCAGCTCCTGCACTCCCTGAGGTCTCTCCAGCATGTGCAGGGAGCAGGAGGGCACTGTGCAAAGGTGATGGGAAGTAGTTGTAGTGTTTGGAGGATGGAGGTCTTAAGATTTTTGCCTAAAGAGGGCAGATAAAAATATATGTCCAGTGAGTCTGCACAGTAAAGCCCTCATAGAAGCAGCATCTGAAGGCCTGTTGCACTGCTCTGTATTTACTTCCTCAGGTTTAAGTGCTTGCAGGCACCATGACAAGGTGGCCTTAGCAATGGCTGCCCAAATACCCTTTTTTCCTTCCCCCCCTTTCCTCATCTTTGGATTCAGTCAAGGTAATTTTACTGTGGAGGAAAGAGGCAGGAGTGTTTAGCAATTCTGTTTTGGTTTTGCCTACAGAGACACTGGTTGTCACAGTCTGTTACAACACCCTCTTCATTATCCACAGAGATTGAACTGATGGCAAAGCTGTTTCTTTTGTTTACATTTATGAATAAGCTTTATGTGCCCCATGAAGCACATAGTTACCTCTCCGAGGTAGCCGTTTGTCTTTGAAGCATGACATATTTCTCAAATTTCTTTGTTGTTTTTTTTTCTGTTTACAGGAACATTCATTTACTTCAGTGGATCACATCAGATGAACACAAAGATGGGCACATCTCATCTGCGGAGCCCTTTCCTTGTCAATCTGTCCCCTGGACTTTCTTGCTGTCAGGTAATGGTTTGATACTAACTGTCCCCACCTTCGTAAGCTATCACTCACCTGATGTGCAGATACAGTATTCTTCATGTTGAAGTGTTGCTGCAGAAAAACTGGCTCCATTTTAATACCCATGGAAGGAGTTACAGACTAGTTCTTTGGGAGGAGAGAGATGCAGCAGGCTTTCTACTGCTTCACTGCCAAATATTTATATCTGATTATTATTCATTCTAAAGCATCTACCAAGTGATTCGGATTCATGGCTGTGCTGCAGGTTTTTGTATGCTGTGACATATGTAGCTGGACAACAACATCTAGGCCATATCAACACAGTCAAAGCAGGCTGCCTTTGAAGCCACAGCTGGCAAAGAGTTGCACTGTTGTCTGTAGGCAGGGAATACTCACACATCCAACATCCCATAAAAGGAGACCTGTGGTCTGAAGTTGCTATATAAATTAACTACACTGATGTGACTGGAGAGAGTTAGCTACCATGCTGCAGACACCTTCTAAATTTTAATTGATGGTTTGAGGAGGATGTTTTTCAAGCTGACCAGCACAATACTTAAGAGTTTACCTTGAAGTGTTTGTTTAGTCAAATGTCTTGTGGCTCTGCAGAGGAATGCAAAAGCAACCAGCCAGTATGGTTGCTGATCAATTAATGCATTTTCTCAGTTCTTAATCTTCACAAGGCTTCTTAGTGTTGTAAAGAAACAGAAATAAAACAGATGCAGAATGAAATCAAGCAAAACGCTGCTGCTGCAGAGAACATAGAAGGCATCCCATCAGAGCCCTGCTTGTTGCATTACTCCTGGGAAACCAAGAGCCTTTGTGTGTACGGTGCATTTGTTCAGGCAGTTTCATATCTCTTTTGTAGATTTTTTGATACTGAGTACATACGCACCTTTCAGTTCAGATTAACTTATCTTAGAATACCTTAAGGTGAACTGAGCACAACTGGTATGTGAATCAGTGAATCATTCTGGTTAGATCTATTGCAGAGTTTGGTCTGCATCCAAAATAAATACAATTGCAGTGGGGATGCACATACATTTCTTTAGTTCAAAGTCAGAAAATAAACCATTTTTAATTTTGAATAGGTGGGTATTGAATATATTTAAAGTTCTCAGATTCAACAAAAACTAGGGCAAGTTCTTATCCAACTATACATGTCTAAAAAAAGAGTGTTTCTGAAGACAGGGAGCCTGGCTTTCTGCCACATTTTCTCTGTAGACTTTTATTTCTGGGAAAGAGCAAGGACTAGGGGGTTGCTCATTAGGATGTGTATTGGTGTGTTGTGCTCTCTTCATATAAATGTGAGATGTTGCCCTCTGTCGGATGTCCCACTGAGAAGATAAAAGGATCTACATAAAGAGATCTATGTTTATTAATAGCTTTACAAGTTCTTTGGTTAGAGTTGGGGTTTTTTTTGTTTGATATTTTTTGTGGGGGTTTTTTTGTTTGTTTGTTTGTTTTTAAGGAAAAAAAAAGAGAAAGAAAATTGGAGTAGAGGGATAACAGTTTTGTATTGTACCTTACTGGCTAATTGAAGCTTAGAAGTAACTTCTTTCTGCAGCTTCTTGCATCTGAGTCTTCCTGTAAATGTCAGCTAAGAAACATAATTTAGCTCAAGGTTTTGGAGTTGTAGAAGTAAATCTATAGTCTCTGTTTATGTCTCTTTAATGGACACAGTAGTCATTGTAAAGTAGAACGTAGAGACATAGAGAAGGTAATTTTGTTTCTTATGTAATGAAAACACAAATTTGTTTGAAAAGCTATTTGATAAACTTTACGTCTATAGATTGTTTAGGATTTAGCTTTTCAAACAGCTCACTTCAAAATGTTTGTATATCTTCTGCTTTGTATCCCTTAAGCTTTCCAGTGGAGAAAAATTAAGATAAATGAAATTATTTAAATTTATAAATAAGTCTTAAGTTTTATATGATACATTATGTTAATGAGCTGGCAAAAATGGAACACTATGGGAAATTGAGAGACCAAGTCCATCAGCCATGAAACAAGAAGATATTAAAAAGTAACAGTGTGTTGTAACAAGAATATTCCTAATCACTGATCTCTATTGTACTATGTAACACAAGAAAAAAAGAAGCTCTCCTTTCATACATAGCAGATGTTGTGTCTTTGGTGTATTTGACAATTTTATGGATTAAATTCAGGGCCAGATGTGAAACATAATGAATCCACATGCATGATGTTTTTCAGATTATTAGTCAATGATTTGAATATAAGGAGTTCTCAGATTCATCAATTTTGTTCTTCAACTTCCTTGGCACACTAAGGGTCTACAGCTTTAACAGAGATGCTAATGTGATAATTTACTGGAGAAAAGACTCCTCTCAGAGTCTGGTTACTCTTAACCTACTACTTCTCTTAAAAGAAGGGGGAAAAAAAAAGAAAAAAGATCTCTTGGGAACAAACAAGGAGGAGAGGTGTGGAAGGGGACATAGCTGGAGATGCACCTACAGAAGATGGTGGTCCATGCTGAGGAGGTATGGCTCTGAGAGGACTGCAGCTGTGTGTGACCCATGCTGGGACAGAGACACCCCCAAGGGACTGTGGCCATGGGTGTCATGTGCTGGGGTGGGGACACACCAGAGGGACTGCAGCCTGTCAAATCCCTGAGCTGAAGCAGGGGAAGAAGAGTAAGAAGCAATGAGCAGAGGAAAGGAAAGCGTAGGGAGGATCAGAAAGAAACCATTACTTATATGCCCAGCCTCCTGCTCCATCTGTTTCCTCACCAAATGAATTGGGCCAGACTGAGTGTAACCTGCAGCAAAAATTAAGAAAATTAAGACTGGGAAGAGGGTAGGCCAAGTGTTTGTCTTAAACTGGCCTGGGAAAGGGGGAGGATAGGTGTTTGCTCAAGTTTGTGTTTAAGTATTTGATTTATTTTTTCTCAATTTGCGTTAATTCACAATAAATTGAATTAAGTAAAAATTACGCAACTAGTCTATAGCTGGTTTGCCTGTTACAGCTCCTAATATAGTGCTTTTCCACAACCTGTACAGCCTATTGTGTTAGCTGTCTTGCTCAAAAAAAAGACTTTAATTGTCTCATGTCTAACTGAAAGCTGGCTAACACATACATCTCTGTGTCCTGAGGCTAAAGATGGGTTTTCTCATATTTGTTATTCTCTTTCAAAAAAATACATGTTTCATTCAGTCATTAAACCAAAATAGTCTGTGTTTTTTAACTCTGAGAGTTGATATACCATGAAAAACTAAAAGGAAAATTTATCTCTGGAGTGTAATGATTCAAGATTCACAGTGTAAGATATGAAGGCAGGGAGAGGACTGGGTGGGAATAGCTTTTTTTCAAACAAGGTATTCTACCTTCATGAAGATTCAAGAATTATCAAGGCTTTTGCAGGGAAGTAAAGAGTCTGCAGTTGAAGAAATTTTAATCTTTTGCTATGTGAAGAAGCACAAAGGACTCAGGCAGAAGGAAAAAAAAATTGTCTTTGAAAATATAATTTCTTCCCAGCTGTTCTCAGCTGAATTTTTGTCTGGGTAGTATTTAAAATAAATTAAAATAAAATAAATGCATCAAGATTACTCTGTATTGCAGAGGAGGCATAGTGAACTGGGATTCTTGATGTTTTCTGACCTTTTCTTCTTTGCAAGCAGGTTTTTGTGGCCCCATCCACCTACAGTCATTGTTTTTTCTTCCCTTATGTTGGTCAATCCACTTGTTTCGGGAGATTGATAGATTATTCTAAATGTCTAGCTTCAGATACTTTTTATTTGTGTTGGTTGTGGAAATGGAAGATCATAAGGTTTCTTTCGTATAAGTACCTCAGATATTATACTTCTGAGTTTAACTTACTTATGAAGCTGTCCTATATTCAGCATTTGCAAAGAAAAATAATCTTTGAGATGTTTCTAAGTCCTTACTAAGCTAAAAAGAGTTAAAGCAGGTCATACCAGACAGTCTGCATCAGTTGAGAGATACAAGTGAAAATTAAATTTTAAAAATAAGTTTTACTTTTAATTATGATGTTATCTTTAGACATAATACTACTTCTCAACATGCCATAGTTTCATACATCCCTTTCTTTTATGCCAAGGCTATGTTTAGACCTGTCATGTCATTCTGTGTTATAATGTACATATATGAGTTAGTACAGAATTTATTGCATATTGATGGTATAGTTTTTACAGTGTTTCATTAAAAACTCTTTCAACAGGTAAGATTTTGGTATTGGTTATCTCAGGATTCCCAGCTTTCTATCTTTAAGAGAACTGGATTGAATGGAAATTTGGAAAAATTGTGTGACATTTCAGGATTGCCTGAGATGCAGTGGACAAAAGTGAATATACCTGTAGAAAGTGCAGCAGAGGACTTACCTTTTCAGGTAACAAGAGATTACATTTACATTGCTTTCAAAAATGTATTCAAACTTGGCCTTTAGAATAAATTTACTTTTACAATAATGTATAAAAAGAGAATTTCTATTCTTTAATGCTCATAAAAGGAAATCCATTCAGCTCTTTCAATAGATGTAGCAATTAAAGAGCATCACCATTGTTTTAGTATTCTATGCCTTAGAATTACCTTTTTGTAAGAAAAATCTAGTAGCAGTACTGCAATAACTTATAAAAAATATGAGCTTGCTATAACAACTTCTGATCACTATAAGAGCCTAATCATGTTGATTAAAGGCAGGAGAAGTGCAGATACTTTAACTTGCAACATTGATCACAGAAGCAATTAGCAGTTTTCAAGTTTAATTTTGCTTTTACATAATCTCAGGCTACTACATTTTACTAAAACTTAGAAAGGGGAACCCTTAGATTAGGGGAATCAACAACTTAAATATAAAGATTTAAAACAAAATTTTGGTTTCAGTCTCCATTTTATATCTCATCTATAAAATAATGTAAAAGAAACGGCCCTCAGTTCTCATTATTAGTAAATTATGACAGAACTTTACTTTCTTTTATGATCTCTTGAATATTTCCTTGTACTTACAAATGCATCTTTACAATCCCTACATTTACTGTACCACATGTTGTTGACATCAGCAGGTATAGGTTAACATAATTAAATGGAGTTGTAAACCCATTGTATTTAGTAACCATGAATAGCTAATTTTAAAAGGTGTATAACTTTTAACAGTTCCAGCAGAAAGACAGTTCATTCAAGTAGTGATGGCTTTTACCATTTTAGATTCAAACAAGCTCATCTGGGTTGAATAACTTTCCATAAGTAAATGTAGTTATGGCTTTGACAGCTGAGTAAATTTCTGACTTTGATCAAATCTCAATTATAGTCTTTTCAGAGTAGGTTGTAGGCAGTATTTGCTTTCTTAGAAGACATAGTAAATTATAAAAGAATACATAAACATGTCTCTTTATCATGTCACCTTTAATGAACTAATTTATTTCTTTGTCCTTACAGATCATTTTACAAGCTACCATTCTTGCAACAGATGCTATTGTTGCTGTTGATGACATCAGTATAACAGAGGAATGTAGAGTTGTGAATAAATCACTTCCAGGTGTTAACCAAGAAAGTGTAGGCAAGTTCTGTGGTTTTCAATAAATTTTCCTCAACGTATGTTATGTATAACTGTGATTCAACTGACAACTTGAAGATACTTTTAAGAAAGTTGAGGATAATCTGAGGAAGAAGTCCATCTGCTGTAGTTGTCTATAATGAAGACTCTCATCCTGTGTTACACACTAGCTGCTCTAAATGCAAACAGCTGAAAATATAAAATAACTGCAACCTTCTGTCAAACTGCTGCTTCTGGTCCTCTTGAATATTAAGAGCTACTTCCCTAAAATTACGTGTTCACATACGCAGCCAGTGGTAATACTGATGGGTTATACCCAACAGATATCTGAATTTCTTCTTTATTGGAAAATTTTAAAGCATAAAAGAAAATTTCAGTGTTGTGCTTTTAAGGTTTCTCTAATCCCTCTATACAGTCTGATTGATGGTATCTAGGTATTTGAAGAAAAATTAATTTGCTCTAATTATTTTCCCTA
>NW_010207952.1:72567-87407 GCF_000695765.1 Mesitornis unicolor
CTACCCTACTTACACATCAATTGTGAAGATGCTATTTTTTGAAAGGGAGGGCCTTTTAGAAAATACTCTGTCTGGATACTGGAAGTTGTTGCTTAGAGAAGCTATGGATGCCCCCTCCCTGGAAGTGTTCAAGGCCAGGTTCGACAGGTCTTAGAGCAACCTGGTCTAGTTGAAGGTGTCCCTGTCCATGGCAGGGGGGTTGGAACTAGATGATCTTTAAGGACCCTTCTAACCCAAACTATTCTATGATTGTATGATTCCATGATAGCAGCATGAGTATTGAAACAAGCTAAGTTAAACAAAAAAGATTAAAAGATGTATATCATTCCCCTCACTTGCTCTCTTTTCAGAAATCTACTGAAGAAAAAAAACAAGCCAGTAATCCTTGGCTTTTTGTTTCCCCATTTATTGAAATTTGGGGTGTTATCTAATGTCTACTTTGAGGTGCAAGCCTTTAATAGTATAATATCAAGCTTTTGGCTTCTTGGAATTTTCATTGTGAACTGAATGTAGAGAAACTACTGCTACAGCAGAAACCTTTTTGAAAGACCTGCACCTGAAATGGAGCCTGGCCATGTAATTTTAAGAAAGTTTCAGTAATTTTTCACACAAGAATTTGAATATTGTGGAGAATAATATATAGTTAAAGAGCAACAGACATTAATATAATTTGTGTTTCTTATAATCTCTGATATAATCTAGCTCACTTCATAGGTGATACTACATTCCATATGCTGTGTGCATTACTATATTCAAAGAAGACAAAAACTATTTCTTAGAATTTTATATAGATGTGTTTTTACTTACATTTTCCTTTCTGATTTTTAAGGGGAAACAGAATTTACAGATACTAATTCTTCATCTTTTTACTGTCCACCGGGACTTTTTTCATGTGAGGCTGGACAATGTATTTCATCTGACAAATTCTGTGATTTTAAACCTGACTGTTCAAATAACATTGATGAAGCCAAATGCCGTAAGTGAAAATTTTAAAAATCTAGGTTGTTAGGCTTCTGTGACTATGTTTGTTTGACCTGTTTGCCAGATTTACATGACTTCATAAATGTTGGAATTTAATTAACAATAAAATCTCTTGAGAAATAGTTACCTCAATTTGATTCTATTCTGATTTTTCCCTTTTATTTTCTGCAGCAACTACTTCCCTTTTAGCTTTAAAACCATAAAAATGGTCTTTGATTAATTATTTAGTAGAAAATGTTGCTTAAAATGCAGTATTTTATTCTATAACTCTTAAGATGCTAAATATCAGTTACGGTATTACACTGAATAAATATTTGGAAGCTGATTCAGAAAAGCATTGTAAAATAAACCGAACAGAACTTGTGCACACACTGTTGCAGACATGCTTTCACACATACAAAATTACACTAAGCAATACGTAGAAAATACATGACACTTGTATAAATTTGGAAAGTCTGTGGTACCACTATGTGAGATGCCTCTTAAGTGGTAGATGGTCCTGCAATTAGAGCTGAGAAACAGTGAGACAGAAAATATTAAAAGTGCAGTAGTCACAGGCTCGCATTCAAATTGCCTGTTTTGTATACTTAATTTTGATGTGAAGATACCACAGCTGGACCGGTAAATAAAGCATCTGTGCACAGGCAGGGTCACAGATATAATTTAGACTGTGTCAACATTTTCTTTTTGGATGTGCTATGACTCCTGCCTGGGCTACGTGCCTGGGTTTCCTCTGCATGGAAAATAAAACATGGACAAGAGGGAAGCAGTGCGTCTCAGAGTCCCTCTCTACTGTACAGTCAGAAGGGAGCCTGGAAATGTTTCAGGGCCTCTAATATGCAGCTTCAAAAGCCTTTTTGATTCATTCAGTCACCTGTTCTGCGTAAGAAATAATGTCTATACTTTCCATCTCTGAAAATGAGTCTCTTGCTTTTGCACTGAGCTATCAACTATGCTATAAAAGACATGATGAATTTTGAAAGGGAGTTGTCTTGAGCAATATTTAATACAGGATTGTTGTTGTTTTTTTTAAATAGAGCATGATGACTTCTAGCATTCCCACAAATAACAGACGTATTGTAGACAAGATTCTTATAGTATTTTCTGATTGTGCTGTGTCATCATAAAAGATAAACTTCTTCACAGGTGCTAATATGATCCAAAATCTACATTTATACATTATAGTTTTTATTAGGAAATTTGAGATATATTGCTCAGCCAAACAAAAATCTGATTGACTATGCAGAATATTTTGCCTCTTGTGGGCCAGAGTGAAGATGGGGAAAAAATTCTCCTGTTACCATAGAATAGTTGAGGTTGGGAGAGATCTCTGAAGATCATCCAGTTAAAGGCCCCAGCTCAAAGCAGGGTCCACTGGGCTGGACCTTACGCAGTTGGATGCTAGATATCTCTGAGGATGGAGACTACACAGCTGCTCAGGGCAACCTGTACTAGTGTTTGATCAACCTTACAGTGCAGTAAGAAGTGCCTATTGCTTCTGCTCATTTCACTGGCCACCAGTGAGAAAAGTTTTTACTTCTTTACACTCTCCATGCCAATGTTACTCACATTAAAACTTTTATTACACTCTGTTGCTTTTTTATTTGCTTCGTATTTTTTGTACATTTCTTAAAAAATGTGCTTACATATCCTATGTATTATTGAATCTTGAAAATTCTGGATTGTTCTCCCATTACTTTTCTTAAACTTGAGTAGTAGGATTTTCTTCTCTGACCAAATAATAACACTTCCAAATCAATAGTTTAATTTAAAACATTCCAGATAGATTTATTTGTATGCAACATCTCTTTCAGTGCTCTGGGATAGGAATTAACTGGTAGCTTTTAATCAAGAAAATGAAAATCTACTGTTTTCATTTCAAATATGGTAATTCATATTTCAAAACACCCTTCCTTTTAGCTATTCAGCCTGTGTTTCCATTTTAACATCATAGCTAAAAGTAGATACAATTGTCCAGTTCTGTTCAATATATTTATCAACAGTCTGAATGGAGGAGTTGAATGCACCATTAGCAAGTTTACTCATGATACTAAACTGGAGGGTGCTGTTGACTCTTGAGGGACAGGGAGACTTGCACAAGGATCTAGACAGATTGGAGCATTGGCCTATAATTAATGGCATGAAATTTAACAAGTCCAAATGCTGGATTCTGCACTTAGGATGGAGTAATGCTGAGCACAAGTATAAGTCAAGAGAGGAGTGACTGGAGACCAGCTCTGCAGAAAGAGATCTGAGAGTGCTGGTCAACGGCAGGCTCAATATGAGTCAGCAGTGTGCCTTGGCATCTAAGAGGGCAAACCACATCCTGGGGTGCATCAAACACAGTGTAATCAGCTGGTCAAAAGAAGTGATTATCCTGCTGCATTGAGCATTGGTGCAGCCTCACTTGGAGTACTGTGTGCAGTTCTGGGCACCATAGTTTAAAAAGGATGTGAAGGTCCTTGAATGCATTCAGAGGAGGGCAGCAAAGCTGGTGACAGGGTTGGAAGAAGTGTCCTATACAGAGCGGCTAAGGACTTTGAGCTTGTCTGGTCTGGAGAAAAGGAAGCTGAGGGACAACCTCATTGCTCTCTACAGCTTCCTGAGGAGGGAAAGTGGAGAGGTAGGTGCTGATCTCTTCTCCCTGGCATCCAGAGATGGGATGCATGGGAATGGTTCAAAGCTGCACCAGAGGAGGTTTAGACTGGACATTAGGAAGAATTTCCTTACCAAGAGGGTTGTCAAACACTGGAACAGGCTTCTCAGAGAGGTGGTCAATGTCCCAAGCCTGTCAGCATTTAAAAGGCATTTAGACAATTCCCTTAACAACATGCTTTAACTTGGTCAGCCCAGAATTGGTCAGGCATTTGGACCCTTCCAACTAAAATAATTCTACTTCTAGTCTATTCTACTTCTATTCAATTCCTTTTCTTCTCCTCTTCTCATCTCTTCTCATCTTCTCTTTTTTCCAGCCTGAAAGGTCCCATGATTCTATGTTTCTGAGGGGATGTAGAGATTGATGAACTCACAGTCTTGCAGAAATGCATGCAGGATTTTCCTTAAATTATTGTTAGGCATATTTCAGCTTACGGAGAAGCTGCACATCTGATTTGCAAAAGCCTTTGAGTGAAGCTCCTCAAAACAGAAAAAAGTAAAATGTCTTTGCATAAGAACCCCAAATCAGAAAAATCTAGAGTTCTGTGGTGACAAGTTAGGTCAGAGAAAACTAAATCTGCTGAAGATGTAGAGGCAGATTTCTCAAAACATCAATAAAGACAACTTTCCTTAAATGCTATGCTCCTGTTCTTTCATGATTATTGAAGGAGCTTGTTAAAAAAGGTGCTAAAAGGGTCAGCAAAGAGAAACGTATCCATACAAGTGGCACAGATACTATTAGAAGTAAAAAAGCATCAAACAAATAGCTGAAGTAATGCCAAAATGAAAAAACTTGAAAAGATCACAAATTTTTGTGGGTTAAATGTCAAAACACAGTAAGAATGACAAAAGTTTTTTTAAAAGGTAGCAATATATTTCTCAAACACATGAGGAGCAGACAGCCTTGCAGAGTCTGTGGGGCCACTTGATAGAGTATATGGAGAGCATGTAAGAAAAGGAGAAAGAGAAGAAAGGCAGAAAATAAAGTACTAGGAAAGAAGGCAGATTAGTTTCTGTGCTTTCACTGTAAAAGAAACTGCAGAGTTACCCAAGCAACAGCCTTTTTTTTCTGGATAATCCGTCTGAAACGGAAGTGCCAAAGAGTTTATGGGACAACTAGGTAATTGAAGTGTTCTCAAGCGTCAAGAATCAAGTACATTTGACCCAGGATCTACCAGTTCACTCTACTCTTCTATCTTCCCTAGGTGTTAAATAGTTGTTTTAAGATTTAGTTGAAGGTTTCAGGGTTATTTTACCTTAATATATTCATCAATGCTTAAGTTAAATTCATGGTCTGGTACATCCTTTTCTTTATGTTTTGTCTCTGTTGCAAGTTACAAATGCAAAAAGTCTGGGTTCAGACTTAACAGTTTCATCTTCTTTATTTGCCTCTTTTGGTGTAACCATCTGTGTTCAAGGCTTTTTTTTTGTACTCTCTGTTGCTGTTCTCCTGGGAATATGGGGCAGTTTCTTCTATTGAGCAAAATCAAATCAGAAATAGCTCTGCATATTCCCTTATTGTTATGTGTAGTTAGTGGATTCTCAGTCATTTCCATCATGCTTAGGTCCTTGAATGTGTTAGGTATGTATTTTTTATCTTTAATTTATTTTATCAAAACATCTTATCATTTTCTTTTCATTCTGTATTTTTTGGTAATATTTGATCTACATAATGTTATCATTGATATTTCTAACCCACATACATCATATGTATAGCTAATCAAATTTTCTTTGATCTCTTAAATGTTATTTGGACTTCCATGTTTGTGGAATTAATTTTTTTTAAGTAGCATTAATAACTGCGTTTCTATGGGGTTTTCTTAATAATCCACAAAATCTTGTCTTTTTAGAAGCCCTAACCAACAATAATACTAACTTGCCTGGTTACTAATATTTTTATACTTTTTAAAAAATTATGTGTAACAAAGTGACATAGTTCATAAAGAACAACGGAAAGAAAAAAAACCCAAATAAACTAAAGAAACTCTCCCATATCTTCCATCAATAAATATTTATGTAATCCAGATTTCCAAGAGACTTCATTTGATTCTGAAATGTACACTTTCTATAACATAATGATACAGCCACTGGAAGTATTGATAAGACACTATAAAATCATGGTAGAATTCTGACGGTCATGTCATAGTTGTTCTATGTATATAATGAAAAAATAATTGTTTAAAAATCCTTGAACTGATTTTCTGAATTTTTTCCATTAAAAACCTATTCTAATTACAGATCTCAAAAAGATGGTTTTGTGATGTAATGAAAATATTTTAAAGTGCAGAAGAGGAAAACTTGATATTTTTTTTAATTTAATAAATATTTGTCGATTTATATTCATTCGTTCAACAACCTTTCAGTCCTTTTCTTTATTTTCTATTATACACATTTTCTAAAATATCACTGCTCTTTTAAATGAAGAATTGAAGAGAGCAGCTTAATATGTTTTTCAAATCTTTTTCACTCCAAAAGTTTGTGTTTCAAAGATTTCCTCCTTTTACCAATATCATAGTGTCTTGGTAATACTTAACTTGGTAATATTTAACTTGATTCCTATTATAACAAGAGGAAGGGTTTTGTTATCATTAGCATACTTGGTGGGGTTCAGGAAATAAAGGATTTGATTTCTGGCTCCAATGTCAATGCCCCAAAAGATCTTGCAGAAGGCTTGTTATGCTTTGTGTGTTCTGTGTTCTTGTTCTGTAACATGAGGATTGTGAGGTGTTTTCAGTGGCTCCTCTCCTACTTTGGCTGCGGCGCCTTTAGAAAGAAGGACTTGTTTTACTGAATACATTTCATATAACTATGGCTTGGTATTTCCTGTGAGGCTGCAGTTTTATCCAACTGTTATAAAACAAATACCCCATCTTGTGCTCTGCCTCCCCACACCCCTTTCCTAGGCTTCGGCCTAGAATATTGGTGACATCTTAGAAACATTTTATTTCCTTTTCATACTACAAATCTTGTTTAGTAATGTCATGTACAGATATACAGTTAAATATCTCTGTCCTCATTTCAGCTGCTGTATGTGACTTTGAAAGAGACAGCTGTGGTTGGATTGAAACTGCAAAAGCAGATGAGTTTGACTGGATAAGAAGTTCCAGTAGTGCTCTTGCACCTGCTTTTAAGAAACAAGCTCCCCCACAGGATCACACCTACAACAAATCTGAAGGTAAGAAAAGGCTGAGAAACAGAGAAGTGGAATAGATATGCCTGCTCTTTAATCAGATTTAAAGTAGAGGCCACGAAAGACTTAAAAACCTTTAGAAACACTTTTTTCTTCATCCTGAAATGTTGTTTTCTGGTTTATTTATTTATTTTATTATTTATTTTGATAGGTCATTTTATGTTCATTCTGAAAAGCAGCAACAGCATTTCACAATTGGCTCAGCTACGAAGCCCAGAGTTCAGGCAAACTGGATCAAATTGCACACTGACTTTTTGGTATGAAATAATTTAGATTTAAAATTCATTAATAATCTAACATTGTTTCTCTTGGACTGAAATAGAGATTATAGTATGCAATAGACAAGCCTTCCTCTGCAGTATTTATTTTTTAATTCTTTAACCATATAATCTTAATTGGAAACTATGCAGAAATAAGGTGAAATTTTTGGAGAGCAGAATTGAAACATGGGATGACTTTGTTGTCAGACTTTGAGCAAAATTATATTAAAGGATTGTGTCTGCATATACATAGACAAGTTACACAGTCATTTCACTAATGTTTCTATTTTGGTTAAGTAAATTTGAAAATTTTGTTCAATAATGGGAAACCTTCCAAAAATCTAGTAGCTCCTTGAGACATCTACAGTATCCAAAATTAGATTGTATCATCTTTAAGTGAAAGCTCTGGTGAAAGAATTGGTGCTTTGTTACCAATCCTTTCTTTATATACATAGAAACAAAAAAAAAACAAACCCCAACACCCCTTTCAGTTATTGTCTTGTCTCAGTCTCTGTGCAATCTTGTCAAAGAGGGACAGAAAAAGTAAACTGTGGTAACCTATGTACTAAGGTCAAAATAAATAAAAAAAACAAATAATAAAAAAAATAAACTTTTAAAATAAATGTTTGGCCTGATTTTGATTTTTCTCAGTAATGTCAAATACATTTGCCAAAGGAAGAGGAAATGTTTTTTTAATCAAAGACTTAAGATCTGAAGTTGGAGTACAGGTCTGGAAGCTAAAACTTTTTTGTTCTGTTCCTCATTCTGTTCCCAATTTTCTCGTATGACTTCTAACCTTCTTACATATGATTTTCAAATGCTTAAGATCCTCCAGAAATGCTGTAAAAATGCAACATGTTAACAGCAACTAACGTAGATGGGTGTGCCTTTGCATTCAGAAGGTGTTCTGTTTTTCCTTCTTTAAACTTTACAATTATGTATTGAATTAAATTTATAAAAAACACATTATGCATCTGAGTGAGCAGTGTTCATTGCTTAATATGAAAGCAAATGTGTCTTTACAGTTGCGGGTTTTAATTTAATGAAGTATTTTTCTTCCTTCATATTGTTCAGTTCTTGAAATGTGCCATAGACTGGTACAGCAGCCTTCCCTACCATCACACAGAAAGTGGGTTGAATTACAGGTACACTGGAAATAGGCACTATGGACCTCTGGTATTTCATGGAGCTATGACAGAAAAGCCTGATGTGATCTATTCTCATCTTTTGAACTCTTAACTTTTTTTTATCATTTTAGGTATTACAATTACGGACAGTCAGTTGGAGCAGCAGAGATGCAATTGCTTGTGGATGGGCTGAAACAGCCTACTGTGCTTTGGAGGGCATATTACAACGAGGGAAACCAATGGCTGAAGGCAGTCATTCAACTTGGACGCCTTCCACATCCTTTCCAATTATCACTTGATAAAATCAGTCTGGGTTTTTATGATGGTGTCTCAGCAATTGATGATATTGTATTTGAAAATTGTGCTCTTCCACCTCCAGCATTAAGTTGTGAAGGTCCTAATAATTTCTGGTGCAGAGACACAAAAGCATGTATTGACATTTTATTGGTCTGTGATCTTGTGGATAACTGTGGGGATGGATCAGATGAAGAAAACTGTAGTAAGTAGTGGTCATTATTACTTACTTTATTGTCTCCATTTAGGGCTCAGGGCAAACCCAGGGAGCATGATTTCCTCTCTATTGTCCCCCACTCTCCTGCGGGGTTCTAAGAAAAAAGGGAATAGAGAAGAGATGCTTCACACAAGGTTGGAAGTCAAGACTATACCAAGTTTAGTGAAAACAACAAGGGAAAGGAAAATTGAATTAATAAGGGACAAGGGATATTAAACTATATACAAAACCCGATCCCAGTAGTCCCGAGTGGAAGTGTCCGAGCAGTGCCTCATGGCCACTGTGACTCTTTACCAGGGACCGCAGTGGTGCTGGGGAGCAAATGGTGGTGGATCCTGCCAAGCACATGGAGGGAGACCCAGCTGTCCAGAGATGTGACAGGAAACCCACACTGGAAGACAGGAAAGCCTGTGAAACCTGGTGCCTCCTCGGTTTTTTTAGACTGTGGCCGGAAAGGGGAGGGAACAGTACTGATCTCCGACCCCCCCAGGTTCCTACAGATACCACCTGTCCTTCCCTTTCAGGCTGTTAACCCTTAAACCGTAACATTTATATCAACCCAAATTTTACTTGTCAGATTCATCTCTGGAGTAAAAAAGCATGGTACTGTTACAGCCTATCAATGTCACAGCCAGTGATATTCAACTGACTATAGTTACTGATGAAACAGACTCTGAGAGTTTTTAACTTGAATGCATATGATGAGTTACAACTGAGGGTAAAAATAATTTAGTCTCCTATATTTAAACAAGTCATATTTCTTTAACTTTTGTAAAACACGTACATGTGTTACAAGTTTATTTTAAAGGAGAATTCACAGTCTACCAGTTGATTTGGGTTAACATGCTGTCTTTGATTCCACTAATGGTAATACAGTGGGAGATGTATGTGGACTGAGAGGAGTGCACATCCTATCTCTTTTTATGACCTATGACCCTTTCTACCTAGAAAACACTAAAATATCTGTACCAGAAGATACTAATCATGTCAGGCATAATTGTCCCTTTCAGAGAAAGAACTTGTAAGAGCTGAGAAAGCTATGGGTTGTTCACATTTTTGACATTCACCTTGCAGTGGTGAAGGGTGCTGTTGATGATTTTCTGCTTGAAGTATGCATTTATCAATTTTTAGAACTCAAGAAGATTAATATGAAATAAAATTAACTAGCAATTGCTTTATCACATCCTGAGGTAACTAAATAAAGAAAATCACAATGAGTTTGAGAAACAGGGGACACCTTACATGCCTGAGAGGATACAAGCCTACAGTGCTATTTGCTGAATATAAACTTAAAACTGATCTGAATTTAAAAGAAAGTGAAGGCTCTCCAGCCTCTCAGTTTTCCCACTTGTAAAATATCTGTCTTCTTTATAATCCATTTTGAGGTCTATAGTAAGAAAGTACTAGAAAACCTTTGTGGTTTTGCTGTTTTAAACATAATAAAAAACATCATCCTGATTAAAAAAAAATGCTATTACGTCAATTACTGTTAATGAAGGGCAGATGCAAAGATGAAATGCAAGTTTGCCTCTGATACATACTTTATTTTTTTTACACTAGGAGTAATTGGTCTAATATTTTACCTTGGTGTGAAATAATAAAGTGCAGGTTTTTCATAAATCTCTTGCTTGAATTTAGCTGTGATAAAGCCATCATGCTACTATTATAGATGATAATAAAGATGTAAAATACAACCCATTTTTAGGACTACTTCTGTCATACAAAAACATATTAGGTCACTTATTGCACATACCTACAAGACTACATCCTGTGATTTATTTCATCCAATTAACCTCAGCTTTAACTCCTTTATTCATTTAAATTTCAATTGAAGAACTTTGCATGCTTTAGTTATAATAATACATACATTTAATAGTGTGAATACTAAAATATTCTTCACAGTTCTGTTTATTCAGTACATTAGCTATGTACAATTTGCCAGATCTATATTGAAAGGGAAGGTAATTAAATATTTAATTCATTTTTTTTGATCCAAGCAAGTGTATATTTATTTTTCAGAGGGGAACTTTTGTAAGGATAAAAATATTATTTTTTCATTATATCAGAAATTTAATGGAAGTCCATTAAAGAATTATCACTTTTTGATACTGGTTTCACTTGACAGTCTGTTCTGTTTGTATTTCAGACCCTGACCTACAATGTAACTTTGAAAATGGGCCGTGCAATTGGGAACAGGACATTGAGGATGACTTTGACTGGGTCAGAATACAGGGTCCAACCCCCACAGTTAATACAGGCCCACTGAAGGATCACACCACAGGCACAGCCAGGGGACACTACCTCTACATGGAATCCTCCGAGCCACACCAATTTCAAGACAAAGCAGTTTTGCTTAGTCCTCTTTTCAACCCTTCTGGCAATGGAGCGTGCATTTTCCGCTTCCATTATCACATGTTTGGAAAGCAAGTTTACAAGCTGTCAGTCTTCCAGAGAACTGTGAGTAATACCAAGGGATGGCTATTGTGGTACAAGTTTGGAAATCAAGGAAACAGATGGATCAGACAAACACTCTACATCAGCAGCTCTAAGCCATTTCAGGTATGCTCCTTCTAGGTTGTGAAGTGCTTATTTGCTGCCTCATAAAACACTGTGAGTATATAAATGACTGTGCAATCTCTAAGCTATTTGTAACTGTCTGATGAAATTGACTTTGAAATACATTTGTAGGATTTGCGGGTTTTTTTAGGGAATATGTCTGAAATACTTACTTTTATGGAATCTACTTTTCCCTCTCTAAACATGAGATTATATATATTTTTTTTTTAATAGGAACATACTCTTAAAGTACTATTTCTGTCTTTCAAGCATTTGGTGAAACGAACTTTTCTAAATATGTTACAGAACAGCTTGGCAAAAATCTCAATTCATTCATGAAAAAATACTGTTAAAAGGAATATCCTTTTCTATGCCTTACTTTTCCAGAGTTAAATGTTAATCTTTCATTATATAATGCCAGAAAAAATATGAGCTCAATATACTTGGGTGCAAGGCTAGGTCAATAGTCAAATATCATTTGGAGAAAGATGTGATAATTGTAAGTAACAGATATAAATCTTGATTTATTTTCTCATCTTTTTAACAATATGCATGCTATTTACACTTCACTGTGTGTGATCTGTTTTTTCTGGTTGTGTTAATGAACCTGCAGGCTTATTAGAGAAGACATTAGTTCCCTTGACTGTCAACTAGCCATAAAATTAACTTAAAATATTGTAAAAAGAAACACCTTCCTTTTTTTTTAAAATGTGATATAATGCAATATTTTCCTTAGACTGTTTCACATTTATTTTCCAAAAGATTATTTTTAGGTGGAGATAAGTTCTGTTATCTTTGGATAAAAAGACCTTAATATTACTGCAATGGCACAGAGGCACCTGAAAGGAGAGTGCTTATTTTTTGTCAAGACAAAAATTTTTTTTGTTTTTCAAGTAAGAAAACATATCCTATGTCTGTTAGTTTCTCTAAAGAACTATAAACCTATGTGTCCTACATATGACCTCCTGAGGGTGAGGATCGTCTGTACAGTAACTGACAATATTTTTTTTACGTTAGTGTTGTAGGGCTCCTTATCATGTTTGCCCAGTTCTGTGCAGGGAATGCAAAGATCTTGTATTTTTTTGATGTAGTTTTGGTTTTCATAGTTATTTTTGAGGGGCATGAGGTGTAAGGTATCACTCAATATCATGTTCTGAAGAAAGAATTCCAGATTTAATGTTCATTATTGTGTATTGTGTTTCTCTTGATGGAGCTTGCTGTGTCACAGCCTTCAACCCTTCAAAACCTAGAAACTTTGAAGAGAAAAATTATTCTGTTGCTAATACATTTTCAAGTGCTGACCTCTTTCCAATCTCCCTTTTAAATGTATAGCACTTAGATACTTCCAGGGCTAAAGATGTGTTGGAGGAAAGGTCTTTACACTTTTACCACTTTTTATCTGAAGCTGTATTTCTACTGCGATGTGTAGTAGAACAATCTCTCAGTTAGTTTTGGGCTATGGACTGGGTAACAGTATTAAAGCTGTAGACGCTATATTTACTATGTTGTGTTCCCCACACCTTATAAAGTTAGCAGTTTAGTGTTTCCACACCACATGCTTAAATTCTTGTAGGTCACCTCCATGCTTCAAAGGAAAATTTTAGATTCACTTGACAATGGATTTTTTCCCCCTTAAAAGTCTAAAACTAGAGTAAAATATTTTGAGAATTTTCTGATCAAAATATGTGTCCTGACGTTCTGATCTCCTTCTCCATCTCTGGCCAGACCATCTCATCAGTTGCTTTTAGGATTGTCAGAGATTCCTAGTGAATATCAGACTTTAGACAAGCAAAGATGGCCTAAGCCTTTGTAATGTAGACCTTAATTTTACTTTTTCTCTTCTAAATGTAAGAGATTATCATATATCTGAGATAGCTGATAACACCTTCCCTATGTAAGTCCAACATACACATGCTTATAAAAATTTTACAGCTTTAGTGATCTAGAGTTTCCCTTTGAATTCAGAAGAATGTATATGATACAGAAATCGGTAAAGGATTTAATAATCTGCAAGGAATTGTACTAGTTTTATTTTTAAAAAATCAGGCTAAGTATATGTTCTTTTTCAATATATTCCTTTTTACTGTATGGGACATTTGTTTCAACATGAAAAATAGTAGGCTGTTGAGTGTACTTGTCTCTTTAGTTGATCTGCATTTATTTTAATCTCTCTGGGAAGTTTACTCACGTCTTTTTCTTAAAAGTCCATTTGAAGAGGTAATAAAATAACTATCTGTCCATGGTAGCCTACTTACATTGAAGATGAGTAGTGTTTGCTTTTATGATCCTTGAATAATCATAATACCTGAAATAGTTTCTACTCAGAAGAAAGTGCAAAGATTCTATTTTAACATCTTAGATAAATGTCTTATTCATTCCAATTGTTGTAGTTATAGAAAAGGAAATGGTGATATTATGTGAACATTGGCAAAATTCTGTGATTCGATCCTTTTGGGCAGTGTAATCTCCTTTTAGTCATGACATAAATACATACTCTGTCATATGATATCTAGGGCAATTTTGCTATACTGTAAACCATATATTTAAAAAAAAAAAAGAAAAAAAGAAAAAAATATTTACCTTTACCCCAATAAAATTAACTTTTTGGTCATCTGCAAAATGCATATGTATCTCTATAAATAAAGTTGGTTATAGATCTTTGGTACTCCAAAGCATAAGTATTACATAAAGGAGTTTAATATTCTGTGATGAATTCATAATGACCATCTAGATTTTCTTTAAGTTGGCTGTTATGAAACGTAAGAATGCAAATATAATCTTTAGGTATATGATTAATTATTAATGTTATATTGAGGATAATTTAAAAAAATAATTAAAAATTATTTTTTAAAAATTAGTATTTTGAATATCATATATAAACCCTTACATCTTCCTTCAAATACAAAGCCTTCTTCCTTTAAGTTTGAAAAACAAGGACTAAAACCAGGAGAAAATAAATTATAAGAATTTACTGAAAAATACTAGCTTATAGAAGCTTTTATGCAAAATAAAATTGCAAATGAGTAGATAAAAAATGCATTTGGTATTTTGTTATTTTACAAATGGTAAAGAAAAGAAAATGACCAAATCCACTGTAATAATTTTTATTTCATTATCAATTAGATATTAGCTTAGAAAGTAATGGAATATTGATTGAAAATTAGAATGATGCATTTGCTATGAATATAGAATAATGCTATGTTCTACAGACACAAATACAACCCAACATTTTTTTCCAGCTACTATTTTTAGTACCTATTGTGTTATTTTTATGTTTTTCTCAGTGTAGAATCCAAAATGATTTTATTTGAAGGGACTAATTCTGAAACATGTATGTCTGAGTATATTGATAAAGGTGCAAATTAGGTTTCTCAAGCTCCTGAACAGCATATTAAACCAGATATAATGGTCTGGAATATAAGCAAACATGGGAAGACAGACAGTTGAAGTACAGTAGATCCTTTTCCCTTTAATTTGTACATTGCTATTTTTACCTTTGATGCTTTAACATGCATCACAGAATCACAGTACATTAGAGATTGGAAGGGACCTCAAAAGAT
>NW_010207953.1:0-29218 GCF_000695765.1 Mesitornis unicolor
GGTGGGAGCCGCCTGCGCTGCCCCGCGTCTCTTCCCCTCCCGCTTCTCGAGCCGCCTCTCCCCCCTCCCTTGGTCCCCGCCGTTGGCGTTTTAATATTTAAACCTCAACGGCTGCGCTGGGCGGGGGGGGGGGGCAGGGGGGCGCTGCCCTGTCGGGCTGGACGCTGAGGTGACAGGGGTTGCTGAGGCGCTTCTCGTCCCGGTGCCCCGTGGGGACGGCCCCCTCCAGAGGGACATTCCTGGACTCGAGGTTGCCTCCTTTGCCAGCGTTGATGCTATCCTGCCCTGCCTTCTCGCCAGGTGTGGCCACCTTTTGCTTCCCCGTGTTCCAAATTGAGAGGCTTTTTCCTCCGCACCCAGCAGAAATGCTGCTTTCCTTCGGAGGGAGAAGACCCGTCTGGGTTTCTCGTCTCCCTTTTCACCTCGCTGATGAGCGTTTTCTCAGCTCAGGATGGAGAGGCATTTCTATTTCAATATGATGCAGCGAGGAGATGGGGAATCCTAGGCAGCAAAAAGCTCGGGAAATGCCCCTTCCTTTTTGATCCTCCTCATCTCCCTTGCACAGGCATTTAAGTAGTAACACTTCCTTGCCGGCTTCTTGGCTGTTCCTTCTCCTTGGAGAGCGAAATGGGAGCGGGAGATGTGTGTGTGAGAGAGAGGAAACAACTGTTACACCTTTTGTCATCAAGACAAAGAACTTGTCTTCTCCCTGTGTCCCTCCCTCTGGGTGTATATTGGCAGCACCTCAGCCACTTTGCATTGCTTCCCGGAGATGCTTCATAAGGATTCGGTGTGGCCCTGACCTGCCCTTTTTTGTTGTTGTTGCCAATTATGATGGTGCTGATAGAAGGACATGTTGATATGTTTCAAAACGTACTCGTGGTCTGCATTCCTGAAATTGCTGCAGCATTTTTATTTATTCACTTAATTGGAGGGGGGGGAAGACAACAGGAAGGGGGATGTGTTTTTGTGGTTTATTGTAGTTGTTTGAAAGGTACGGGATCACGTGCAATTACAGCACTGTCGTATGGAGTATATTAACCAATGCTTTCTCCCTCTGTCTTATTTGTCTTCCAGTCTTGCAGTCTCTGCATCACCTACTGTGTGAGGAATGATGATTCCCTGAGAGGACTTCCTGCTCCGACTGCGTGCTGCTCCTGGCCAGCGATGAGCCATTCAGCTAGTCTGGGATTTACCGTGAAGACGGGAGAGGCAGAATATGAATTGTAGACATCCCATCAAGTTCCTTGCACACTGTTTTTACTGTGTCTGTATATAAATCTGCTAGCATTGAGCGCACACACTCGTAAACCTACGCTGGTGTTTGCAGAGTTGCTACTGTGTAAGAGGAGTGGTATTTCTCGCCATCATGGCTTCAGTTTGGAAAAGACTACAGCGTGTTGGGAAACATGCATCCAAGTTCCAGTTTGTGGCCTCTTACCAGGAGTTGATGGTTGAGTGCACCAAAAAATGGTAAGAAGCAGCTCATGTTGCTGCACAGATGAGGGAGTAAGTTGCTGGTGCTGAAATAGGAAGGATGTTGCTAATTTTGTGTTGTTTGGTGTGTGTGCATTGGTCTTGCCTCCCTTCACTTTCTCTTGCCTGTTGTAGAAGCAGCTGCGTGGGTGCTTGTCTTTCTTGATGAGTGCTTTGCTGCATACTAATCTTGGACATGTTGGTTTTGTTCTGTACTATGATTTCTTAACTGATATCATTGTTACAATGCAGAGGACAGTACATTTTTTTAGCTTGACATCTGTGACTTATTGATGGTGTTTTGGTTGCTGTGGGTTTGGTTTTTTTTAATATGTTTCCCAGGAGCTGTTTCCCACCTTCCAACTCAACTCTTGATGCTGAGTGTTACCTTCTGACTCTTTTGTTGGCTGGCTGAGGCATTTGAGATCAGCCCTGAAAATGGTGGTGTTTTAATCTGGGGAGGATACTCATTTAGACGTTAACTTTTTTTTTACCCTGAAGATGTTTTCTTTCTCCTTCTTTTCCTTCCTTCCCATCTTTAAATGGGAAGAAGCAAGAGCAAGATCCTTGGGAATTGTCTTAAGGTATTTAGTCAGACAAGAGTTTTGTGCAGTGATGGTCCAGTTGGATGGGTCTGGAGCTGACCAGACAGCAGTGAACAGTTAATGGTATGAGTCTGGCGCATCTTCCTTCCTGTGCAAAATGAGCTTAAATAAATCTGCTAGGGAAGACTAGAAGCTGCTTTTAAATAGTCAAGCAAAGATCTCCATTATATAAATACTTAAGTGCTTTTTTTAATGTTTGGAATATTGACCTTACTGTCATAATTCCTCACATTAGTGTGAGCCTGTAAGTGTCAGGGGACAGAGAAAGTACTTTTCCTCATGGACCAAGATGTTCAAATTGCCTTGTAATAAACTGCAGCCTCCTTTCTAATACTTGGCCTGCCTTTTTGTTGGCAAATCTGGCACTTACATTGGCTCCTTTCACTGGTTATGAGTAATTGCCTCTACAAATTTAAGTTCTATATCCTGGAGTTGGAAATCTCTGTCAAATATGCTGGAAGGCTGCTCGCTGCTCTGTCTTAAAGGAGCACTGTCAGGTTAACAATTTTTTTTAACAATTTATCTTCTTGCCTAAAATGTCTTGAAAGATTATTAAGAAACAGAATCACTGTAGAAGCTGAACTAGCTCTTATAGAATAAACTACAAATAAAAATATTTAGAAGTTGAAAGAGGCTGTCGTGGTTATCTCATGGGCTCTACTGTCTAGTTCAGACTGAAGAGTTTTTTCCACAGTAATTTTGGTTTATCAGGTTTATTTCAGCAGATGTGCTTATTACTTTTTATGTGTTGTTTGCATAAACTAGCCTGTTTTGGCTTTCATTTTCACTTTGATTCACTTCTTGCTTGAGAATTTGCAGAATGCTTCAGCACTAAAGTATGAGTGCTTCAGGGAAGTGTTCAGATTGGATCTGCAGCTAACTTTCACTGATTTAAGAAAAAGTTACACACAAAAGGTCTCTTGTGAACAATCTTGATATTTTAGAAACAATTAGCTTATTGTTTAATCATAAACTAGATTGCCCACCTAGCAAAATGCCTGTGTGTGAAGTAGTGAAACAGCCTTTCAAACCTACAGATATGCAACTAATTTTTTAAAAATAGGTTGTCTTTCTCAACCTTCATTTTATATTCTCGAATTTAAGTACAGGCAAGATCAGTGCTTGTGTTGGTTATGACGAAGCAACAGTATGGTGGTGAAATGTGGATGAATTCGAGGAAAAATAACAATAGGGGAAAAAACATCACTCGCAGAGTCATTTGACTGTAGGCTTTTCTATTCTGCTTCCTCTTATTTGGAGAACCTTAACAAAAATGTTCTTAAAGCATGCAAGCTAAAATACAATATTTCTGCCGTAAGTGGAACTCCTGTATGAAACAAAAGGGTAAATATTTATATATTTTTGAGAGCCTTCAACTAAGTCTTTCCTTAACTTTGGAGAAGATACAGTTGTGTGTGCTGACAGAATCACTGCTTCCTCTATTTCTAAATCTTGTCTCTGTGTTTGGCCCAAGTGAGAACAAAACAGAAGAAATGAACTCCATATGCTGTTCTTGCTGAAAGCACTCCATGTATATTAAGTGTCAGTGCTGTAGTCTGTAGGTTTTTTGATCAAAATGTAGTAAGCAGTAAGTTATTTTAATGTACTGGCATTTTAACAATGCACTGTTTCTGGAGGAAAAGAATGCTCCATTCATATTTTAAAATAAATGACAATGCAGTCATAAACACACTTGAACTGAGATGTATCTGTGAGCGAGGATTGTGCATGACTGGAACAGACTGCATGCCTGTTTGTGAACTGCTATCTTCTGTTAGGTTTACATTTGCCTAACTCTTCAGAAAATTATTTGTGTTTTAAAGTATCTTTGTAACTGATCATGTGTCATCTGCAATTTTGGGTGTATTTCTGGTAGACTTGAATACTTTTTGTCTCTTCCGGGCTTGTACTCATTTTATTTTTTTATTTTGTTTTTACTTTGTGTTCAAAATAGCCCCTGTTCTTATTTCTGGAGTTATGCTGGCTGTGTGGGAAGTTGCTACCGCTCTGGTGTTGCTGCTTCACTCTTTAAAACGATTATCTCTAGATACAGCAGCGTTTGTCCAGCACAGGCTGAAAGTCCCTTTGCTTGTGTTTTCTGCTGTCTATAATTTCTGATTTTTGTCCCTATTAGTGGTTAAAGACAGCCACTCTGAGGATTGCTTTTGTGGGGGGACAAGTTGTGATGGAGTGTTCAGTGTTGTCACTGTTTCATTAGAAAAACCTTAATTTCGGGTAATTAACAGGGCTGAGTTGCTTCTGTGGCATTCTGGCTGCTCCTGGCTGACCCAGACCTAATTATTGTGGTTGCTCAGTACCTTTGGAAAATTGAGCAGTTAGTTCATTTAGAGCCTTTTATTAAAAATAAATAAATAAATGTAGTCTTGGTCTTTAGTATGGATTAGTGGCTCCTGCTACTGTGAAAACGTAATCACATAAGCACTTGATTATTTTTTAATTTTTTTTTGAAAGACACTTGCTTGGCAGTGTGTCATCCTCCGCTTACTCTTGGAAAAAGCTGGAGCAACACTGGATTTTCCACCCAGTGAGCTGCAGTCCTGGCCTGGAAGAACTGTGCGTTGTAGGAGAGAGTTAATTTAGTACTTCTCCTCAGTGCTGAACCATTGAATAAAACCAGAAACCAGTCTCATGTATTTTGCTTAGGCTTCTACAAAAAAAAAGTTGTATTTGCTGCTCCGTGCTGTGGGAGCAGACTGTTGCTATGTGGGACAGGAGCGTGCTGGGCATTGCTGGGAGATGTAGTGCTGCAGCTTCCACGGGGGACCCAGTTCAGTTGCCTAAGCACTGGTGTCTAGCACTGTTTGAGATGGCTTTGGGTTTACTGCCAATCCAGCTGACAGTTTGGAGAAGCCCAGGTCTCCTGTTGATTCTGTGTCGAGCCTGCCAGCCTGGCATGCGTCTCTTGTGTACCCTGGGGTTTCTCAGCTGCTGGGAGCCTCTACTCAGGCGACTGAGTCAGGGCTTGTCTGAGGCACAGGCACAGCAGAGGAGCCTCCCAGGAGGAAGATGCTTTTTTGGACCAGAGATCAGTTCCAGTACTCGGACCTGAAGCTGTGACAGCTGTTTTTGCAGAGCTGCTGAAGCATCAAATGCTGAACACATGAGGTCTCCATTATGGCTTTTATGCTTCCTTATTTTTGTGTGATATCTTGCCTCAGCAGAGGCTTCAAGTGTAGTTATTGACAGGTTTTCACAGAGAATGGTGTAACTCTCAGAGTTGAGGTTGCCAGGTTCCTAATACGTCGTTGTCCATTAGGTGCTTTTATAAGCAAGAAAGCTGCTCACCAGAATGTAGGTGCTAACTGCTTAAAAATGCTGGAGAAGTAAACATCGGAAGGCTTTTCTGCAGGATTTGCTATTCAACAGTTGCTTTAGAGATGAAGAAATACGTTATTTTTTACAGTGTTTGTAATACTTGTTCATATAGGACATGACTGCTTTGCTTTTAAATCCTGTTTAGAACATTGTGGTTTGCTGTATTTTCAGACAAACTTTTCTTGTGTGCTGCCTTAACTGAAGAGAGGCTTCCTTTCCATGAGACAAGTCACCTGTTTTTCTATCAGTTAGGTATGATCTGAAGTGTGTTCTGTATTTTCAAACATACAACTTTCTTTTCTGGAAATGAAGTAATGTTTAATCTTTTTTTTTTTTCTTCCCAAGAGGCTTTAGCCATCTGTTTTTTCTATTCTATTGTAGTTTCATAACTGGATGCTGCAGGAATTTTAAGATTTGGCATGCATTGTGTATGGGAGATAAAATGAGCTTTTTGAAATTCCATGGTTCACACCAGTCTGCGTGCCTTCTGGTTGCTGCTTTCCAGCAAACTCTTCAGTACTGAAGGCTGCTGAAGAACTGGAGTTAACTGGTTGCTGTAGAAATCCTTGGGGGTTGCCTGCCCAGGATCAGGCTGTCAAACTGCTCAGTTCATTTCCTTGCTTTACATGGTTGTTAAGAGGGGATTTTGTGAGCGTCTAAGTGCTTTTAATTATTGAGGATGATCACATTGAAACTTGGGCCAGAAAGAGATACAGTTACAAGTTAATTCAGAATTTCTTTGAGCTAGTTTTGCTGTGCTTATTGTCATGGGCATGCTTTTCTGTGTTTTTTGACTGGGTTTGCATTTGTGTGTTAGCAGTGTAGGTATACTGTAACAAGTGTAGCTTGCGCAAGGAAAGCGTCCTGCAATTTCTCCTGCTTTTCAGCTTCTTTTCTGCTTCTCAATTAAATTGTTCTCTGTCCTCACACTCTTCATTGAGATCTCCGATTCCACACCAAATAATCCTCATCTGCAAATGCACTTCAGCATTTTCTTCTCCATTAATTTCCAGTTTTGACTGAGTGCTTTTTGAAGACGTAAATTGTGTGTCAAATTTATTCTTTCCGAATAATCGCCACCAGCTGCCTTACAGGTCAGTCTTGTCCCTTTCTTCCTGTGGTCAGTTAAAACATACTGTCCACATGCAAAAGCAGTTCTCCTCTGCCACCTTGCATCTCTCTCCTCTTTGTGTCCAAAAGAAAATCCTTGATTTCAGAAAAGGGTGGATCTGCTTGTTTGGGCTCTCTGGTTGACTTCTGTCAGGGGGTTATCTACCAATCCTGACTCCTTGACACTAGCTGCTTTCCTTCCCTACCTTCCCAAGCTGGCTTCCTGGCCCCTTTTATAGCCTTATGTCTGTTAGAAGGACCACGAGTTAGGGATTTCTCATAAAAATTGTTGTCTGCAATATCAAAAGTAATTGTCTAAAGCAGGAAAGATTAGGTTATATCCAAGTGTAGACAAATCCATCTTAATGGTCTGTCAGTCATTCGGTTAAATGGGTGAGGATGTCTCCTTCAATAAATAAAACACACTAACTTACATTTTAACACAGCATTGTTTTTTGAGAGAGAAACTGTGTGTGTGTGTGTGTGTGTGTGTGTGTGTGTGTGTGTGTGTAACTTCCTCACAGAGCTTTACAAATAAATAAAACCTGGTTCTGTTCCTGCAGACACTGTGGTGCACGCATACAGCAAAGTATGTGTACTGTTCCTTTGAACCCAGTGGACTTGAGCTGGAATAAAGAAATTTTTTGCAGGATTGGATCCCTGTGAATACACTTTTCAGCTCTTTGTATTATGAGGTTAAATAAAATGAAATATTATGACATTGAGTAGTCCTCATCTGAGATGAGTCCTCAGTCTCTTAGACTGCACAGGCTGTATAGTGCCAGTCTGTTGCTTCAATTAGTTTTTAATTGGTTGGAGAGAGCTGAAGTCCCTTTCACAGCTTAGTGTGAATAAGGAGAGGAGGAGGAGGCTGGTAAGGTTGACTAAATCTGAGGAAACTCTTATAAAACCCTTCAGTTACCCTAGTAAAAGCATTCTGCTTGGGTGGCTTTCTGCAAACACGGGGGTGGGGGGCTTGTTTGTTTACTTCTAAAAGCTTTCCCAGTTTACTTTGAGGGGAGTGTGTGAAGTGTGTGTTTGTTTCCCTTGCCCCTTTCTCCTCTCTTACTCCTTGGGGTAGGAGCTGGCCGTGGCAGACTGTTTGCTGCCTTGCTGTGGGACACTCCCGAGCCGCCCTCTGCACCAACGCTGCCTTGCGTGTCCTGGAGTGGACTCTGAAACACAGGAACTGTGCAGCTGAACTTTTGTTCCTTGTTTTAAGATACGCACACAGCAATAGGGTAAATAAAGCTGTCCTTGTTTTCTCCCTCTTGTTGTCTTCATTTGAAAAATGTATTTCTGCAGCATACAGTTTGTGTGAGTGCATCAGAGCCTCTCAGCTGGGAAGCTGTAGGTTTTGGCAGTTGAGGTATTGGGTAGTTGTGGCTTTTGGCACCTGGAAAGACATTGCAGGGACTCGGAACCTGTGGGTTAAGCATGAGCTAAAATTAGCAGAACCATAACTAACATTACTGTTGTCTAAGGCTCTGACTCATGAGGCTTTCTGGACTCAAGAGTGGAGCCAAGGTGTTGCTGTCACTTAGCAGTAGTCTTCCTCTGTGCTCCTCTGCCCTGAAGCAGAGGTAGAATGACAGCAAGGCTGCCTGGTGTGCCAGTGCCATCAGCTTCAGTTCAGATTGGTGAGGTGAGCGTGAACTGCAGCAGCTGAGGTGCATATGCACCTCTCATGCTGCCCAGGTGCAGTGGGGAGGAAAACCTGCCAGAGGCGTGAGATGAGCAGCAGCTCCTGGCAAGAGCATCGTAAAGTGCTTCAGCTAAGTCACCCGGACCCTGAGTCAGTGCCCTGTGCTGTCTCTGCAGGGCTTCCAAAGGCACAAGCTTTTGGGATGAGTCAGAAGTGCAGACCTTTCTGAACTATTGCTTCCAGCTGGCTGCAAACCTGTGAGGATGAGCAGTGCAGAAGTAATTCTCATTTGCCTGTTGAGGTTCTCTTTGTAGTGGGGAGTTGTTATTGGGGGTTCTTTTTTATTTCTATTTCGTTTAAGGAGACTTGCTTGAGGCTTACTCCACAGCTATGGCCAGGCTCTGCAGCTGCTTAACTGGCTGCAGCTGCTGAACTGGGATCTCTGTGGCTCCGTGTATTTATTTTATCACAGACTGGTTTGGGGTTTTATTTCATGTGCACACTCAGTCTCCTGCAGTCGTTCTGTGGGCTTTGTTTTGGGTGAGCTGCTGAATCAGAGCCTAACAGCACACTTGCAGACCTGATCTTTCTTTTCAGTTTTTGAGTTTTTGAAAAATTACTTGGTGCTGACCAAACATCAGAAGGGCAAAATAACTTCTGGTTTCAGGGAATTAAAGCAGTCAGGGGCATTTTAAGACTGTCATATCACATCAGTTTTGTCTCCCAGATTATCACGACCCACATTATGACCACTCATTTCCTTGGCGCTACCTAAACAAGCGCTTGTAATGACCAGTCACCCTCCATGTTCACTGCCTCCTCTTTCTTTACCCAAGAAGTAACTTTTGCTCCCTTGCTGCTGGGTCAGAGTTGTCTGGGGCTGCTGGGTGGGTGACATTGGCTGTTGCAATGGGAGAGAGATGTTTTGATGGGTGTGCACCTTTGCTGGGAGCATGTATTCACCTCCACCTGTTGGGACAAGCCCCATCACCTTTCTTGTAGGCCAGGCAGACCAAAGACATTGCCTAAGTCAGCTCTGGGCTTTCCATTTGATAGTCTGCTGCCTGATGCCCTGAGATGATGGCTGTCTCGAACTTCCTTCAGAGCTAAGACTAATGCACTGATGCCTGCACTTTGAAATCCAGTGTCATAAACTGACTTTCCCCTCCCAGCTGTGCTTGGGAAGAGTATTTGCATAGCCAGTATTGTTAATATCAAAAGCCATATTAAATGAAGTAATCGGAGAATCTGGACCATTGAATACAGTTGGCAGCACATTGTATGCTGCCACTCAGCATGCACTGTGAACTTCTTTTACTTTCAGTGACTGCTCATTAAGTAAACTCTGAATCCCTTTGTTTATGGCAGTACATAGGAAGAGATTTAAAAGAACAGAAAAGAGCTGTCAAAACAGCTTAATTCTCTTTTCCAGCAAAGATCTAACTCGGCAGTCTGTAAATGTCCAAACCAACCTGTTTCTGATTTATCTGTGGTTTATTAGCAGAGGACTTAACCTTGACAGCTCCTGGTGACACTTGACATGGTGATAGTGGAACCACAGCTGTGGCCATGTTGGCAGGTGAGTGAGTCAGTTTGGCCGTTCTTAACGGATTGGCTGCATTTTTCTTCTCATTGTACCTACAGTTTCTTGAAAAACTGATTTAGTGGTTTGTCTCTTCCTGTAGGTTACCTGAGCAGTAGTTGTATAAAGCTGTTGAAAATTTTCAAGACAAAAAGATTTTTAAGCTCCTTTTTCTCTTCAAGTGCAGATCTTAACTGGATAGCGTACTTGGATAGCGTACTTGGAATAAGTGTCTCTTAAGCTGAGCGACTGAATATTCATACAGCTTCCCCTTGCATTCCTTTATCTTTGACATTTAAGAGAATTTTAAGAATGGGAAAGTCCTAATCCATTTTTTCACCGCTTCCTCTCATACCACAAAAAGGAAAAGAATCTAGCACAGTGTTACT
This sequence comes from Mesitornis unicolor, assembly GCF_000695765.1. Classification (NCBI taxonomy): domain Eukaryota; kingdom Metazoa; phylum Chordata; class Aves; order Mesitornithiformes; family Mesitornithidae; genus Mesitornis; species Mesitornis unicolor. The sequence goes on from NW_010207953.1 coordinate 10,144, forward strand.
TGATGTTGAGGGTTATTTGTGATGGTTTCTGTTTACTGTTAGCACTTTTAAAAATATCCTTTCTAAAGACACCTATGGTGATGGTGTTTTCAGCCTTCTTTTATTGGGATTTGCACATGTAGAAAAAGCAATTTAGGGTTGTAGACTTTGGTTCTGGTTTTACATTTTCGTGCCAAAATAGTTTCCTTTCCTCCCCTAGTTGCCTGCTTTGAGGTCCAGTGTCTGCATACCTTTTTAGAGTACCAAGGCACAATCTGAAAAGGATAAAGGAATTTTCTTTCCCTTGGATTCCTTTTTTTCATATAGTAAATGGGAATTTTTTTTTTTCATTCTGAACTGAAAGATGACCAAGAGTAATCTTAACACGCTGAATTCTTATAGTGGCTGATGTAATCATGGAATTTTTTGACAGAGGATTGAGAAAGTGTGTGATCACTCATACTACTAGAATTTTAAACATCTAGTACTTGAGACGTGATGCCTCCTTTAGTCCATGGCTGTAAGACTGTCCAGTAGAGAGGGGAAAAATAAATGGCAAATCTTCTTTCTGGCCCCAGTGCTTCTCTTCCCTCTTTTCTGGGGCAAATGCTACTTCAGCTGCTGCGCAACAGGGATGTAATAGAGAGCTTGGTAAAGGATGGTGCAAGGGGACAGCCCCTGACATGTAATCTGCTGCCTGTGTCAGCCTACTCTGCCTCACTGCTTTGTCAAACCTGCACGCCAGCACTGCTGTTGCTTTTCTGGAGAGCTAGGACAGCCCTTTTCTCTGGGCACACCACGCTACTGTGGCTGATGAGGCCATGCTGTCGGTGGTTATAACACGTTAGGTTGCTGTGGTGCTGTGGTGGTGTGTTTGAACCTTGGCCGCCTCCCTTAGTTTTAGCTTTGCTTCATAAGGGAAAAAGTTCCCGTGTGATGTTAAAATGTGTCTGAGTTGTCTGGCCAGAAAATTCAGTGTTGCATTGGAAAGTTTCAGCAGACAATTTCAACTTAAGCTTACAGCTATTATTTCCATGGGTTTTGTGACAAAGGACCTCTGGAAAGAAGAGAAGAATTTTAGTCAGACCCTGTGGCTGCAGGTAAAAAAGTCACAAACTTTAGCCTTTATTAGAGAGTGGGGAATCTGCAAGGGCAAAAGCTGCTTCAGCCAGACCCCCTCTCCATTTGCCTGGAACTAGAGGCTTGTTTCATTTCATGCTTCCACGCAGCCTTTTGTGGGAGCGTATTTTTGGAGCAGGGAGTTGCTAGATACATTTCTGTGTTTCTCTGCTCCCCATCTGTTACTGTAGCTGCCTCCTGCTTTAGCTGCCTCAGGATAAGCTGTGTGGCAAAGGAAGATGGCAGGAAAACCATGCATTACCTGTGCTTTCGTTTGTGCATTACCTGGTGCTTGGTGCTCATCTTGCCCCTCATCAGTAACGTCAGTAGCATTGATAATGTGGCTAATGTGGATTTAGTACCACTGCAGATGACAGTGCAGTCCCTTGTCTCCTCCTATTGCCCTAACAAGAAACAGGAATGTGGAAATATTTGCCTGTAGATTCAGTCTTGTCTGGAGTGGACCCTAATAAAGTATTTACAGTGCACAAAGTCTACTTCCTCCTGGAAAAAAAAATGCTGACTTCAGTAAATAGAATAAATGTTTCTGAAATACATTTTAGGGAAGTAGAGCATGTACTGTAGGGGAAAAAATAATACTACTTCTTTTATCAACAGCTGTTAAAAGGAGGGTGCTGGCTTGATTTGCAGATAATGATAAGGTCAACAAGCTGTAATTAAAAAAACCCCAAACCAACCAAACAGAAAACAACCCCAAAAAACCTCTTGACTGCAATATACCTTAACTTGTTTATGTCCACCTCATTGTGAGAACTGTCAGTATCTCTTATGGTTGACAAAACCCTATTTAGGCCCAGAGAAGGAGAAGCCTGGTTCCTGTTTAGCCTCACAGTGGGTTTTCTGCTCTCCTCTTCCTTCTGTGCTGTGCCATAGGTGGGCTCAGAGGAGACTCAGGTTTGCCTTGGGTCTTCTGCATTGGGGTTAGTTTCTCCTTTGCTGCTCAAGGAAGCCTTTAAAAATTGTTTGTTTTGCAGCTTTTTACGTGGAATATTTTGCTTGTTGCATTTCAGCATTGCTTAGGGATGGGAAGGACTGGTGATGAGGTAAGCTGAGCTCCTGAGGAAGCAGGGGGATTGAGAAGCAGAACACAAGCCTTTTCTCCGTGTTTGAATGTCTTCTGGTCTGCCTGTACAGGATATACAAGGCAGATCTTGCTGGATTTGGAGATACAAAAACGATGACCTAAATACAAGCAACCCATGTGCAAAGCAGAAATAACTATTTTGGAGAACAGCCGCGGAGCCTTCTTGTATTTCTGCTGACACCATCGCTTTGGTTAGCATGTGTTTTACTGTTGGGGACTTAACTTCTTGTACTGAACATCCCTTGCAGCAAAAGAGAAGTTAAAAGTGTGGGGAGATGTTTCTGGAAGCTGGTAACACGTGACAGAGAAGTTTGTTACCTGTGTGTAGTATGTACAAATGTGTAGTTCAAGATGCAGTGTATATATGAAATCAGTGTATGCTGTTGATCCAAGAGGAGGGAAAGCTGGGATGCTGAAGGCTGGTGCTCGTAAGGGATAAATCTTGTCCACCTTTGGTTATTCTGGGAGGCTCCTAGGTGTGCTGTGGGCACATAGTCTGAGCAGGGCCAGAAATCTCGCTTTCCTTACAGCCTTAAGTCATCTCACTGGTAAAATAAGTAGCTTTTGAAATAGTGAAGTATTTTGTGTTACTTAAATGCTCAACATTGTTGTAAACCCCAGGCCTTTTTTTCTCCCATTGAATACAATTCCTTTCAGCTGTAATCAGATTTCTGTGTTTTATTCAGACAGATGTTTGCTGACTCAAGTCATGTAAAATTCTTACAACAAAAATGTGCCTGCTTTAAAATGGGAACTTACTGTGTCACGCTGAGCTTTCAGACCTGATTTTGCTGAACAAGCAATACGTACATACGTATACTTGGACCTCATCTGTGTGCAGCAGCCTGACTGTTGCACTGTGCCTTTGCAATCCATGTCATGCAGCACCTGTTCTTCCCTTATAGGCAGGAGGTAGCAGTACAGAAGTACATCATCTGGAGACATTTTCATGGAAATAGCTGAACAGCCAGTTGAAGCACTTCTGTAGCAAAATACAGTGTGTTTATATTTCAGATTGTATGAGAAGAACTGGTTTAGTTCAGAGTAGCTTCCCTAATTGAAGTAGTTTTGTTGTCACAAATTGTCCTGAGAAAGCCTTGATTATCGAAAGTATTGTTGTGCGTCTGCTTGTGTTAAGGAAGAAGTAATCTATAGTTACTTGAATCTCTGAACCCTAAACCCGGGGTACAGGTTATGGCGCAGGACGTGTGCTGGCTTCAGTGCTGTCTGCTCCACCGTCACTGAGGGGAATAAAACCGAAGTGAGGCTTTGCTCAAACACTGATCTTAATGTTTTGCTTTCATAATTCATAATAGTCGCAGTGCTTTCAGAAACTATTTTAAAAGAGAGGTTACAAATTCTCTTGGTGAACGCTAATTCTGATTTCACCTCTCTTTGAGTGACTGTGATAGTAACAATCATACTGTTAAAGAAGAAACCAAAATTTAAAGTGTTCCAGGGGTTCTTTTGGTGCGGAACAAAACCAAACTGCATTATTTAAATGTTCCTACCTTTAAGACACAGGTAGAAAAAGTCTGATGGTTAATAACATAAAATGTTACAATTCTGAGTGCACTTGTAACACGTGGTATTCAAAAGAGGATTTATAGCTTTGTAAATGAAACTGCAGTTATATGTCTGGCCTTCCTTGATGTAATTTTATGCAGTTCAAATTGATGTCCTGAGCTCTTCAACCTGACGCATCCTTATGTTGTCACTGTGTTGGTCTTCACTGATTCTGTGGAAGAGGCTTTCCCTGTTGCTGTCCCCTGCCAGTTTCTGGGTGGCTCATGTGAAAAGAGTAGGAATTATGCAGCATACACAAAGAAGTACTTATACACATTTGGTGCATTTATACACAGTTACAAGATGATAAGAACTTACTTACAAATGGGGATTTTTGAGCTGATTATTGTATCAAAGCATGATTTCTCTATTTGAATCTGGGAAGTTGGTTTTGTACACGCATGGCTGTGGGAGTTTATTTATTTTTTCTGTCTTAATGCAAATTCCCAGTTATAGCAAGGAAATCATACACCATGTTCTCTTTCTCTTTTGCTACCTAGATATATCCAGAAGCTGCAGAGAAGTTTTCTGAGAGTACTGGAAGCAGAAGAGCTTGCAAAGCTATATAGGTTTTTAGTTATTAAAAGTAGTGGTAAAAGTTATTTTTGTTCTTTACGTAAATAATTCTGTATTGGTCAGTTTAGCACCCTCGTGTGTTCAGAGCAGGCTCAATAAATTCTGGGCAGCTTTTTCTGTGTAGATATTTTTGATTTGGAGAGGGAAATAAAGTTCTCTTTGCCTCTCATTTTACTAGAGTGTGGTCTAGTGTTAGAAACAACAGAAGTAGGAAGATCCAGGTTCTGTACTAGGCTTCCTTTCAACTTCCCTTGTAGCTGTGTAGACCAGTCATCTTTTCTATCACTCCCTAATTTGTGTGCACAAATCATCTTCCGTCAACTTTCGTACAGTTTAACGTCCGCAATTGCTTATAAGTAGGATTTATGTCTCCTGTTAAAGGCCAGAAGGTAGCAGCTCTCTGTTCAGTGGTGCTGGTGTAAAGCAGCTAAAAAGACACTTTGCTGTGTGGAAATAAATATCAAGTGCTGGTAATTTCTCTGCGCAAAAACTCTGCAGCCGCACAGCCCCATTATTAATCCACCCTCACAAGACTGCTGTGTGATAGAGAAAACGATCCCCATTTTCTATCTCTGAAACTGAAATACAGAGAAATTGAGGAGAAAGTGCAAGGATCCCTCTCTGTACTGATAAGAATTGTGTGAATGCAGATTTATGGTAGCAAGACACTGCGTATCTGAGGAGGGAACTGCAAGTTATGCCCTACAAACTTACTAAAATGCCCCCTCTCTTTTTATTTTTTTTTTTCCCCCCAATAGGAGTCATGTTAATAATGAGGTCATTTACAAGTGTGTTCAGTCATATGGAGTCAGCGTGGGAACTGTTGCAGAATGCGTTGAGGTAGAGCAGGACTGTGAAGCAGAGTAGTGAGGAAAATAGGAAAGGTAACTCCAGAGGGGAGGTGACCACATCGTCACTGATCCACAGTTACTGAGGCAGGAGCTTAAGCAAGCTTTTTGTTGTGAGAAGGAGTTTTTGTTTATTTTCTATTTATTTTCCTTTGAATGTTGTGTAATTAAGAGTGTGTGTAATGGATAAATGCCAGATTGAGGGGAAGGAAGTAATTTGTACCAGGCTCTAAGTACATCCTTTCTGAATTGATGTTTCTAAAATATTTTATTCAATGGTGGCAGTATTACAAAATGACAATAGGCATAAGGACCCAGCTTTTCTTCAGAAGAGGTGATGGATGCCTGAAGCATGTAATTGCACTTGAAAGCCTACATGTTGATTACTCCAGTGCGAAAGTTCAGGAGACCTATGCTGTTTGTGTCAGATTCACTTGCAAATAGTTGTGACAGTCTGCCTGACAGTTCAAACCAAAGTGCTTTAACAGAGGTGTTTATGTGCTGGAAACTATAGCACTAAATGAAGGAAGAGAACTTGTTAAGCTCTGTGAAGACTTTTGGGAATAAAGCTGATAGGGTGGAGCTCAGTTACAACTTCAACAAAGCTGTGGCAGCACAGCAGGACATAGGCTTATCATTACCGCGATATAATCAGAGCTGTTGGAATACTCTGCTTAAGCTTGTTGACTTCAATATATACATACACTGGCTGGATTAGAATTGCTGATCTTTTTTTTTTTCCCCTCTCCTCTGCATTGCTGCAGAATTTATTCTGTGATTTATTTTCTGCTTGGACTTCGAGTGATAGCTTTTTCTTTCGTATCACATCCACAAAATCAGTCACAAAATCTAGTGCTTGTGAAAGAGAGAATATGAATATGGGCGTAGAAAGTAACATTTTATTTTCTACCCTGAAAAAATGCCAAGAATTCTGTGCAGTGCATTTGTTGCTATTATTTTACTTGTTTGTTGCTCAGCATATCTATTCTGTGACTTACAATGTAAGAAGAGATAGGGTAGCACATGAGACTTGAAATATTTGAGGCTAAACTGCAAGAACCACTTTGAGTTTGGTCAGAGACAGACTCAACTCTTGACTCTGACTCTCTTGGGAGAAGCAAACCTCCATCACCCGTTTTGGAATTGCCAGTTGGGTTTGTGGCTGATTTTTGAAGACTGGGATTGTACAGACATCAAACACTTCAAAGCCAGAAGTAAAATGCAGGTACCTGTTCCATCTCTGATGCTGTTATTTATGTGCTCAAGCTGATCACATGTCATCTTTACGTTATGGATGTTTTCTCTTTCTTTGAACCTTTTTTTGTCCCTTTGGTGTTCCAGCTGTAAGCCTCTTGGGCACACATGGTCCCTATCCAAGTCTTAGGAGAGGTAAGAGGGGGAAGGGAGAGCATGGCTGAGGAGAAGAGGGAGCCTGCATCTGTCTTCAAATTGGAGTTGGTTCAGACATGGAAAGGTTCATTTATGTTAGGTAAAGTGGGAAGTGTCCGGTGTGAGAGGTTGTCTACACTTTGCCCCTCCTGGCCCCGATTTCTGCACCGCCATCCTGTTGCTGAAGGACAGGCTTCATTTGTGGGATGGAGGAGGGCTGCCAGCCTCCTGGGAATAAGGGCTGCACTTGTTGGTCTGTTTGTCTTGGTTTGACCTCAGCAAAGCTGGTGTTAAGCACCTGCATGTGCTGCTGGGGGTGGGTCACGTGCACCAGACGTGACTTAGATGCTCTGGCTTTACCAAGTGTCTTTCCAGAAGGGTCTTGCAGCTCAGAGGCTGGATTTCACACAGGCAGAGCACTTGCAGGAGCTGTTGCAGTACCTGCGTGTGAGCGTGAGCCCATCAGGTTCTGGCGTACGCACTTGCCGCGGGGAATCCCACTCTGCCTTTTTCGGGAAGCTTAGAAGTTTCTTTGCGTTTTTCCAGTGACATGAGGTGTCGTTACAGAAGGCGGAGATCTGGCTCTGGTTTTACCCGTTGACTTTGTAATTTTCTCCAAAACACTTATTTTCATTAGCTTTGAAGTTTCAGGGTCTCAGTGATCCAAAGCATCTTTGAACATTAACTGCATTGAAATGAATGAGTAAATTCACACCTCATTTGGTACTATATTGCTTTTCTGGCTGCAGAACAAACAAAACCAAACCCTATATATGTTAAAACTAAGTGCTAGCTTTTCCGCTAGAACAGCGAGAAAGAAGAGCCCCGACTCGCCTGCAGTGAAAGAGGTGAAACGCTTTAGTCTGCTGGGTCCCCTGTCTGCCTTCATCCAGGTCAGGTCCAGTTGACAGCTGATGTGCTGAGGACAGAAGTGGCACTTTCTCTGGCGAAGAAAAGCCGCTGAGGAGGTGTCGGTGCTGCGTGGTTAACAACGTGTTAAATGGGAAGAGCTGGATGTGCCAGTGCTCATCTGTCAAAGCCCAAGAGACAAGGTTGAATTAACAGATCAAGCTGAGATAAGTGTTTTGTTTAAAGTCTTGTCTATGCTCAGAAACTGAAAAACTTAAGGAGAGCTGACTTAAAGCATGAAGTGTATAAATAAAGCCATGCTGAACTCTTCTATGAATACACTCATTCAGGAGATTTGCTCTTTACTGCAGTAGTCTGGAGATCTTCATTTTCTGGAGCATTCCTCCATGGGCCTGCCTGTTGTTCCAAAATGCTCGTACCACCCGAGTGTGGGCATACACATGCGTGTGCAATGCCAACCCTGAGAAGGCTGATATTCCTTCTGAACGCTCCAGAAGTAAATATGCTAAAACTTTGCAGGCTTCAACTTTTGGGCCTTGTTTGTTTTCAATATGAAAAGGTACGTTTTATATCAAATACACTGAAGTATGTAGAAAATCTTATTTTGCAGAATCCAAGGAGTTTGTGTGCCCACACATATCTATTGTCCGTGTTGATGACTCTGCACATAACTGGTTTTCCCCCTCAGTGCTCTGTGTGAACTCTGTGCAGCTAAAATTGATTCCCATTCCTTTGATGGTTAGTTTACGAAGTGGATTTTATTCATTAGGCTTCTTTGGTCCCAGCTAGGCAAATGTATTAAAACTCTGATTTGAAATTTAATAATTTCAAGTAACTTACCTTAATTTCATTTACTGTAATACTCATCTAAAAGCTTGAAAATAATTTTTTTTTGTTTATCCTCATTATCCCCGAGTCCTGCCAGATCTTGCAGCACTTGATGTGGTAGGAGGTTTTTGCCTTTCACTGTAAGGACGTTGTTCTTCACTTGGCATAAGTAGGTGTTGCAGTAAGTTTGAGAGGCTTTGTCTTTTACTTCGAGTGGATGGCTCTCAGTACTTTGCAAGATTAAGAGAGTATTTTGCTCCAGGAACCAGCGTAGCCTCCCTTTTTGCTCACCTTTCTTCTTCCAAGGCAAGCTGCATCTCACACCAGACACGTTTGTGTTTACAGAGAATAAATTTTTAAATCGGAGTAAAATTTAAATCTAGAGTGAGACAAAATTACTTAATCTTTTAAGCTGTATGCTCTATGGGATAGAGGGGCTGTCTCTTTATCCCTTTACCTCATTTAATGATACAAGACTGGAATCTAGCCTGCAAGACATTAAATTCACTTAATAAAAAAACCTGGACAGCATCCAGGTTTCACTTTGGTGGCTGCAGATGTTACTTTACAAGCGCCCCATGCTAAGATCCATCAGTGAACTAAAGTAGCCATTGAGCTAAAGCATGAGCAGGCATTTCCCTGTAGGGCAGGGAGGGTATGGGTTCTGACTATTTTAAGTTGATACAAAGTGCGAACTGTGATGGCACTGGAAGAAGGGAGAGGGCACCGTGGTAGCCGATGTAGTGACCAGTCTCCAGTTATGAACTTGGTGTGTGATGGGTGGCAAAGGGCCTCAGTTTAAGACTCTGAAGCAGCTGATGCTGGTGGTAACTGTACGTCTTCGTCAGGAACATAAGCAAGGAAAGGGCAGTGTTCATTTCTAATAGTTTATACTGAAAAAATTCAGGGGGTGCAAAGGACCTTTTGTACCTTGAGGAGTGTCCTCCTCTTGAATGCTAGTAACCGGCTGTAAGCTTTTCCAAGGAGAGGAGGCACAGCTTGGTGTACTGAAACAAAAATGTGGAGGACCACTACTCTTAGCTGCTTCTGTAGGGATGCTGAGCCAAGGGGCAGGCCTAGTTCTGAGGGCTCTGTTTGTAGGGGTGGCTGACTTGAGTGAAAGCTAGATCAGGCTGTAACAGAAACAATATAATATAGGAAGATTATTTTTAAAAATAAAAACCACAAACAAAAACAAAACCTGAGTGGTTGAAATATGTTATTTCTTTGTACGTTTTCAATGTTGGCATGAATATAGCTATACTGTAGGTTATGCTTGCTTGCTTTTTTTAATCGAAACCTGTGCTTTAAAACGGTCATATTAAATATTCTGTTAGTTTCCAGCTTAGCTGATCTTGAAAGAATTAATTGCAACCTAGTTCAAATTGCTGTTGGGCATCTTCTGAACAGCAGTTATTGGCAAAATCTGTTTAGATCCTTAGTTGTTGGTAGTTTTAGATTTGAGTCTTGTTTGGTTTAGGTTTTTTTTTAACCTTGAATTAGAAATGTTTCATCGATGGTGTCTGCACATAAGGAAGTTTGTTGTTTACAAAATACTTTCCAGTCTTTAAAAGCTCTAAGATTGTTTTTACATTTCAAAATACAAATAGAGGCCATTCAGTAAGGAATATTTTTGCTTTTTTGTTTTGTTTTCCATATCCAGCCCCTAGTGTTGGCAGGAGGTTTTGCTTGGTCTCCTGAGTATCCATGAGTTAGTATGTGTTTTTTCTTAGACAATCCTTGCTGCTGGATATGAACCAGGGGTGTGACTTTGAGGGCATTATTAATGAAAAGGCTTGGTTAGTTCCTAAACGATACAAAATTTTAGACTTTGGATGTAGGATTCTAGAGGAAAAACTGCTGGTCTGTAAATAGAAGTAAATGAAATAAATAAATAAATAGAAGTAAAATCTTTTAAGATTGACTTCTGTATTAAGAAGGGTTAACTTCTGTTTCAAGAGGCAGCTTGCAAGCAATGTAACAACTTAATTAAACAGATTGAGCAGGAAGAGGAGGAGTTGTTCTAATTTTGCAGCCTTTGGAACAGTTATTTAGCTGTAAACACTGCTCAAATAATTTCACTTCTTATGGCCGTACCTCCATCTTAAAGAGGCTCTCAAAAGACCACCAACATGAAATGAGGCGTCTCATGGGAAATGATAGTGACAGTTTCTAATCGCCTGTGCCAGTTGCCTTGAAAACATACGCAAAAATTTTGTAGCTCTGGTAGTTACTGGTTTTATTTCTTAACATGTAAGAAAATCATAGCTTTAATTGATGGTTGGACTTGATGATCTTAGAGGTCTCTTCCAACCATTATGATTCCGTAATTCTGAAAACTATGCACATATTGCTTACTGCTGCAAAATTTATCCTGTTGGCTTAATTTTTTTACATTTTGAAGGTCTCATTAAGCTTGGAGAGCGCACGGTCTGTAGAGGCTTTGCGGCTTTTTGTTTTGCTTAGCATGCAAGTGTGTGACTTTGATTTGGACCCAAGTTTAACTGCAAGGTTCCCACGTTTCTCCATGGCATTTTGAAGCTGTGGCTGCTTCCGAGATATCCAGTAGCTGGTGTGTTGCAGCAGTGGTAACATTTTCTAGTTTTGAGCTTCTGAAGGGTGGCAGGAAGGTGTGTTACCATCACTGGTGCCCCAGCCTTGGAGGAAGAGGAGAGGAGGAAGAATGTTCCCCCTTCGAGCTGGGTGCTTTGCTGAAAGCAGGTGTTTCAGTTGGTCATACAGCCAAGGCGATGCCAGAATCAGAGCTGAGAAAACAGCTCATCTTTCAACAGCTTCCTTCCCTGAAAGTGAGTTCATACTTCTGGACACCACATCTGTTGTGGCTGTGGCTGAGAGCACCTCGACAGTATTTGCAAAGTCTGGTATCCACGTTTTTCCTCCCCCCACCCCCTTGTTTCTTTTAGTGATATTAATTTGCAAAAGTGGAAGGGGGCTGCTGACAGGAACTTTGAGGAACCTTTAGCTGGAGAGCTCCTTGTGCACGGGCCAGGAGTGCCCATGTCTCAGAATAAATGTGGATTAATTTAGGGCTCAGTAAGTCATAATTTAGAAAACTGAGTATGAGTTTATCATATTAGTCCTTCCATGCTGCTCCCTGTACGGACACAGCATACCATAGATCTGCCTCTTAGCTTACCACATACTTGTGTTGCACTAGCCAGTGTTAGGAGACAGTCGTCTTTGCAGTATGAATCAAGAGTTTGCACTGTCTTTATAGTTTCAGGTGTATATTCAAGATTTTCACACTTACGAGTATTGAAGAGGCAGACTACCGTGTGTCTTAGCACTCATTTGCAGGTATCAGCCTTCTAAATTAAAAGCACTAATTACTGTATATGCCTCTCAGTCCCATAATCTGGGCACCTGAGATAAATGATACAAACTTTCTCTTTATACAGGCCCTAGAAGCTGGTACCATTCTGCACTTGCTGCCCACTCAGAAACCTTTGGTTTGTTCATGACTTCTGTGTATCTGCAGAAGACAGAGGTTGCTTTGTGTAATCCAAAGCATGGCCGTAAGAAACAAAAACAAACAAGAAAACCCTGTTGCTGTTGATTTGGGAGGGAACTTAGAAAGATGCATAGCACCAGATTCTCCTAGTTCTGCATGCACTGAACTGTAATTCCTTTGGGATGAGTCCATGGATTGCAAGGAGAGGAGAAGGATGGAGGCATTAACACATGGCCATTTCTGAGACTTGTCCCAGTCCTAAAGTGGACATTGGAATCCCTGTGCAACAGTGCGTAGCAGCTCACAAATCTAAACTTTCATTCGTGTATTGGTGTACGAGTGTGAAACTTGCCCAGGCAGTAAGAACAATGAAGATCATCCTCTTCTTTAATTGCTCTGCAGAATCTCTCTTAAGTTTGTTTTAGACAAATTAGAGGAAGAAGATTCTGTTGTGAATAGTTCAGTTTTCTCACACTGTGGTTTTGGTAAAAGATGCACACTTTTCTTCTGTTCTGCAGGAATTGCAGAAAAATAATTCTTTTTCCTCTACTGTTTCCAGACTGTAAAACAGAAGGGCTTTCTGCTCAAATGCTGTTTGAAAAAGAAAAAAGAAAAAAAGGAAATGGAATAAGATCTGTTTTGTAATGCGGTCTGATTAAAACTGGCAATGGTATGCCAAGAAGCCTCTTGCATATTTTTAGTACAGAAATATATTGTTCAATGTGGACATTTGTTTTTGATGGGTTGAAGCTACGTTTCAGACAGCATTTGTCAGTCAAAGAGTTTTATTTTAGTTATGCTTTTTGCACTTTTTATTGTGAGAATACATCTAGTGTTTACACTTGTAGTGCTTCAAAATAAGAAGGGATAACCCACAATGTTTTAAGGTAACCTCAGTAGCACACATTTGTTGTTGTACAGAGATATTATCATTGGTCTATAGGTAGAGGTATAGGCAGGTCATGGCGCATGGCTAAAATCAAAGGGAGAGTTGATGCTGCTCAGTGTCTGTCTGAAAATTTTGTGAAGGCTGTATAGTCGGTGAGGAGAGGAGCTAGGATTTCCATTCAAAATTCCTGGTTTACTTGCTCAAGCTTGCTGAAACTGTGTTTCCTTGGTTCCTGTTGCTAAACTATGTTTTACTGTTTTACACCGCAGTGAACATGGACGGACATTCAGGAGGAGAGGGGCAGGTAAAGCTGATCACTCATGTCTACCAAAGGAGATGTGCGATGTGGAGGCGAGGTGCACAATCTGCATTCAGCTCTTAGGTTTCTAGCAGATAGATGGTCTAGCACTTCACCTTGATAAATGAGCTTTCAAATCCCCTGTAAACGTATGGGGTGAAAACAAGTTTTATTTCTAACTGGTTTGTGTTTGTCCACTTGGCAGTTGTCAGGCCCCAGCTCTGCAGGGAAGAGGATCAGAGCAGCGAGTTCACCGCGGGTCAGGACCGGGCAGGCTGTGCAAGCAGGTTTGTGTAGCGCCCGCTGTCACCACGCTTGGGAGGAGCAACCTACAGGCTCTAAACTGACAGCTTTTTTAAAAAACATTGATTCATTACTCCTAAAATGTAGAAGACTAAATATTCTGGAAAAAAAAAAAAGTAAAAAGGAGTATCTGGTATCTGAGAAAGATGACTTATAGTAGCCTCCTGTGAACTTCCTAGTATAAAGCAACACACTCTGCTCTTTCCATTTAAGGTTTGTCTGAATGGCTCTGTTAGCCTGTGCTCCTCCCTGCCAGAAAGCCTGAGCCCTTGCTAGCCACACACAAAAACCTGACCTGCTTTCAGTGGTGTTTTAATGCCCTGAACTTAATTGATTGGGGAGATTGGTTTTACAAGCAAGCTTATAGGTGGCTGTAAGCAGCTCTTGTTTTCTGTAGATGTTGTTTGTTGTAGAGTACTGGGAGGCGTTTCTAACCTATGGTGTGGTAGGATGCATAGTGTAAAGGTGTGGACTAAGCATTGCTGGAGTAAATGGCTGCCTAAGGGGAGTGTCTGTAGTTAGGGGAGAGTGAAATAAGAGATCCACTTGGTCCTTCTGGTGCAGTACTCTTGACCCCTCCTTAGGACAAGCAAGGCTAAATCGGATCAGGCAAAGAATGCCTCTACATAGAAGGCAGATGGATGTGATGTAAAATTCAGGGACTAGTAAGGCATCCTCCTGTTACTGCCAAAAGCACGTTAAAGAACACAGTTTCTGAAGACTAGGGCCAGTTTGTGTATTCTACAATATAAAATTGTGTTGCAAAAGGCGTAAAGAAAAGATTTTGCTAGGTAATCCTGTTGAGTTTGTTTTGCTCAAAATTCTTTGCTGCAATAACTCCTTGAAAAAAATGAAGCTGAATCTGTCCTTGTTGCTTGCTCTGAATAATGGATGAACTTGGGCTTTGTTTAATCCAGCTCATTCTGCAAATTTAGTTCGAGTTTGGTTTAAGAAAACCAAGTCATCAGCAGTACATACTACATGTTCCACGCTCATCCTCACAAGTAGAAGTTGTACAGATTCAGTAGGCCTGACTGCACTTGTAAAATAGTCGTAGTGTGTTGCTTACTGCCTTTTTTGCTTAAACCAAAGAAAGCCAAACCAGAGCTTCCTTTGAAAAGCAAAGCATAATCTTGAGACTTAAGTCTTGTAGGTGCCAGTCCATTTAGCTGCAGATGTATTAAAAAAACCTAAAATTCAGTTCACAAGGAAAATCCTGGTCTTTCAACAGCTTTTGTAGCATTGGAAAAAATACGTAGAGACCTCTGGTGGGAAGAAAAGAGGGAGTAATTTTCTGTGTTAAGTGTAGAAAGTGAAGATGCAGAAGTGGAAGGATCTCGGCTATGGTGTCCTCTTGCTGTGCCTGTTTTAATTATTTCTCTTTTGAAATTTGCCAGCCTTACTAAGACTACTTGAATGGTTGCAGTGAGGGAAGAACAAGCTTTGTCTTAGTTTAAGGGCTTGATGCATATTCTGCAAAGAGTTAGGCTGGAAGACTGCTCTTTTGAGTCTGATACAGCCTGACATGGTAATGCTGTGAGGTGTTTCAGAAGTTTGTTCTCGGGCCTTACATGGGATTCTGCAGTGGAGAAGTGGGAGAAGACTGGCTAGGGCAGGGGAACACTTAAACCCTCCTACCTTAATTTGCTGGTGGATGCATCTTGACATCTTGTACAACCATACTGAACCATGTCTGGGTACAGTGTGTTTTGAATACCCTTCACTTCCACTATGGAAGTTAAGGGGAGGCGGTGAAGAGAACCCCAAACCCCTTCCTTAAATGCAAAGCTTCATTCTGTAAAGTACTTCATCTTATAATTGGCTCAGATGGATTTTACCTGCATGGCGTTTTGTTTTCTTTTTAATGTTTCTGGCCTTTGCAATCAGTGCTGCACCTTCGCTCAGTGAGAGGGCTCATTTGGCAAATGCATCAACGCATGACATCATTTGTACCAGTGTCTTTAAGCCTGTTAAAAGCATCAGTGGTGACTTGACTGCACTTCCTGAAGTTGTCAGAAAATGGAATTTCATTGATCATAACCAACAGGAAATTCTGAAGGGAAAAACTTTGTATGAGGCTTGTGAAAGGCTGTTGCTTGATTAGTTCCTTGGTTAATGGTAATACATGGCATAGTGTAGGTCCCAGTGCAGAAGACTGCACTGCAAAGAGCGCTTTTCAAAGTAATTATCTGTAAAAGGAGGAAAAATAACATTCCTCCTAAATTAATGGTGATGTAGAACCAATCACATTTCTTTCTAAGAGACCATTAGAGAGCCTTGATAGCATTCTAGCAGTTGTGTAGAAAGCTGTGTGCTGATGGGGAGGGAGGATTGGTTCCTCATGAAAACCTCACGCGTCATGCTGGTATGCACGATGCAAAGGGGACAAAAGGGTTTTTACAAAAAAAAAAAAATCCTATCAGAAGTATTTTGACATTAGTTCTCAAGTAATTATTTTTATCCTTCAATAGGTGCATCTGCATGTTATTGTGCTAACACTGCTGCTTCTTCTGTTAATTATACTCTTTGAAGCTTGCTTCAC
This sequence comes from Mesitornis unicolor, assembly GCF_000695765.1. Classification (NCBI taxonomy): domain Eukaryota; kingdom Metazoa; phylum Chordata; class Aves; order Mesitornithiformes; family Mesitornithidae; genus Mesitornis; species Mesitornis unicolor. The sequence goes on from NW_010207953.1 coordinate 25,928, forward strand.
AAGAGTTATCTAGCAGCCTGTAGTAATTAATGCAGTTCAAATCAAACAGTAAGAATTTTAAAAAGCTCCAAAAAGGGCAAAAAAACTCCCGCGCCCCCCCCCCCCAAACAAAAACCCCCAAACCAACCAAAAAAACCCCAAACTCCAATACTTGGGCAATTAGATGCCAAAACAAACATGGGCTGTAGTGTGTCTGTGTATATACAAAAAAGGTAACTTGTGTATTACAGGCATTTAAAGATTATTGAATGCTATTAAATGTAATGATACCTTGTTACCAACAAATGTTGTAACCTTTTTTCTTTCACCAAAGAGTTGTTAGTAATTGGCCATAATTAAAGTTAAGTGCATTTGCAATCCTTCCAACAACAGATTCTAAACGTAAGTCTTTTACAGGGTTTTTTGATATCAAATGGTGAGTTTGGTGGAGAAATAGGTTCCAGTTAATGTTATCTGCCTCTGTTGTGTTTACAACACAAGAGCTAACAGGAGACTGATAGTTTTTATGTCTTCCTTTCACAAATGATATTTGAAGAGTTCTGTAATCAAAGTATTGTGCCAAAAATTTCCTGGAATCATCAAACCAAACCCCAGAAGACCTTGAGTCTTGCACAACCTGCTTTTCAATCAGTGAAATTTGTGGCATATAAGGTGATGATCAGATGACATAGGGGTTTTTTTCCAGTCTGTGGAATATTACTTTATTTAATAATTGTGGATATGGCAAAGTCTGGTTCCAGTATTTTATCTTATTTTTTTTCTTTAAATCAGTTGTTTCAGTGAAAGAATTGATGATAGCAGAATCATGGCTCCCATCTGACAGGAAAAGCAGACATGGTTTTGAATTGTAGATGTTTTATTAATCTGTATTTTAAATCTCATTTTAGTTACTTAGTATGTGGGGCAGTGATAAAGCTCTTTTTCTGAGTCACAGACTGTGAAATCATAATCTACCCTGCTTTGCTGAGTAAGTTTCACTTGTAAATAATAAGTTTACTACTAAATTGCCTTTTTTCAGGAATAGGGCTTTTTTTGTGAACCACACAAAAAATGAGTATATAGCAAATACAAGTTTATAGTAGGCTTTATAACATCTGGTCTTTCAGATCCAAGATGTGGATTTCAGCACATTTCAGTATGTGCTGCTGGATCCCTGCCTTCCACGGTGACAGTGTCTCATGCCCCAGTGCTGCTGGCTTCCTTCGGCTCCCCCTCCCAGGGGGTGCTGCTAATTTGGTGATGCTGCTACTTTGGTGATACAGCATACTGGCATGGGGTGACATTTTAAAAGCCATTGTGTGGCAGGAAAACTGTGGAATAGTTGCCATCACAGAAATGTGGTGGGTCAACCCACATAACCGGAATGCTGCCATAAATAACTATAAACTCTTCAGACTGGATTGGCAAGGAAGGAGAAGCAGTGAGGTAGCCCTGTATGTTAGGGAGTGTTTTGATTGCCTCGAGCTCAATTGATGGTGATGATAGGGTTGAGTGTTCATGGGTAAAGATCAGGGGAAAGCCAACGTTGCAGGTATCATGGTGGGAGTCTGTTACAGACCACCCAACCAGAATGAAGAGGCAGATGAAAAATTGTACAAGCAACTGGGAGAAGTCTCACAATTGCTAGCTCTTGTTCTTGTGTGGGACTTCAACTTACCAAATATCTGCTGGAAATACAGTGCAGCAGAAAGGAGACAGTCTAGGAGGTTCCTGGAGTGTGTGATAGACAACTTCCTGACACAACTGGTGAGTCACCCAACTAGGGAAGGTGTCCCACTGGACCTGTTGTTTGTGAGCAGAGAAGGCCTTGTGGTGATGTGATGGTTGGAGGATGCCTGGGGCATAGCGATCAGGGAATGGCAGCCAGTCCTCAATTCTTGGAGCAGTAAGGAGGGGGGCAGCAGAACTGCCACCTCGGGCTTCTGGAGGGCAGACTGTGGACTGTTCAGAAGGCTGGTTGACAGAGTCCCTTGGGAAGGAGGCCTGAAGGGCACGGGAGCCTAAGAAGGCTGGACGCTCTTTAAGAAGAAAATCCTGGAGACAAGATCAGGCCATTCCCATGTGCTGAAAGATGAGCTGGTGGGGAAGAAAACTGGCCTGACTGAATAGGCTTTGGCTGAATTTCATTAAAATGAGGGAAGTCTGTGAGCTTTGGAAGAAGGGACAGGCAACTCGGGAGAACTACAAGGATAAAGTGAGGTCATGCAGGGAGAAAATTAGAAGGGCTAAAGCTCAACTACAACTTAAATTGGCTAATTCTCTGAAAGTTAATAAAATGTTTCTATAGATATATTAACAACAAAAGGAGGGCCATGGAGAATCTCCATCCTTTATTGGATGCAGGGAGAACCATAGTAACAAAGGATGAGGATAAGGCTGAGGTACTTAATGCCTTCTTTGCCTCAGTCTTTAATAGCAAGGTCAGCTGTTCTCCAGGTACCCAGCCCCTTGAGGCAGAAGACAGGGATGGGGAGCAGAACAAAGCTCCCATGATCCAAGAGGAAATGGTTAGTGATCTGCTCTGCCAATTAGACATAACACAAATCTATGGGGGTGGATGGGATCCACCCAAGGGTACTGAGGGGGCTGGTGGAGGTACTCACCAAGCCCCTTTGCATCATCTGTCAGCAGCCCTGGCTGACCAGGGATGTTCACCCTGACAGGAGGTTGGCAAATGTGATGCCCGCTTACAGAAAGGCCTGGAGGGAGGATCTGGGAAACTACAGGCCTGTCAGTTTGACCTTGGTTCTGGGGAATATCATAGACAACCAGAAGATCAGGCCTAGTCAGCATGGGTTTATGAAAGGCAGTTCCTGCTTGACTAATCTGTTCTCTGTGACAGGGTGACTTAGTGGATGAGGGAAAGGCAGCGGATGTAGTGTACCTGGACTTTAGTGAAGCCTTTGACACCGTTTCCCACAGCATCCTCCTGGAGAAACAGTTTACCCACGGCTTGGACAGGCATACTCTTTGCTGGATGAAAAACTGTCTGGATGGCTGAGCCCAACGAGTGGCAGTGAATGGTATTAAATCCAGTTGTTGGACAGTCACAAGCGGTGTTCCCCAGGGCTCAGTATTAGGACCGCTTCTGTTTAACGTTTTTATCAGTGATCTGGATGAGGAGATTGAGTGCTCTCTCAGTTAGTTGGCAGATAACACCAAGCTGGGCAGGAGTGTTCGTCTGCCTGAGGGTAGGAAGGCTCTGCAGAGCGACCTGGATAGTCTGGATCAATGGGCTGAGGCCAACTGGATGAGCTTCAACAAGGCTAAGTGCTGAGTCCTGCACTACGG
>NW_010207953.1:29267-76385 GCF_000695765.1 Mesitornis unicolor
AAATGCTGCTTGGCAGAGGGGGATCTGGAGGTACTGGTTGACAGTGACTGAATATGAGCCAGCAGTGTGCCCAGGTGGCCAAGAATGCCAATGGCATCCTGGCCTGCATCAGGAATAGTGTGGCCAGCAGGACCAGGGAAGTGACTCTTCCTCTGCGGCACTGGTGAGGCTGCACCTCGAGTACTGTGTTCGGTTTTGGGCCTCTCACTACAAGAAGGACATTGAGACACTGGAACAGGTCCAGAGAACAGCAACAAAGCTGGTGAAGGTTTAGAGCACAAGTCTTATGAGGAATGGCTGAGGGACCTGGGGTTGTTTAGTTTGTAGAAGAGGAGGCTGAAGGAAGACCTTATTGCCCTCTATAATTGAAAGGAGGTTGTAGCAAGATGAATATTAGTCTCTTCTCCGAAGTAACAAGGGATAGGACAAGAGGAAATGGTCTCAAGTTGTGCCAGGTTTAGTTTAGATATTAGGAAAAATTTATGCACTGAAAGCATCATCAGGCACTGGAATGGGCTGCCCAGGGAAGTGGTAGAGGCACCGTCCCTAGAGGTGTTTGAAAGACAGGTAGATGAGGTGCTTAGAGACGTGGTTTAGTAGTGGAGAGGTTATGGTTGGACTCGATGATCTTAAAGGTCTTTTCCAACCAAATGATTCTGTGAAATGCAAAGCACTACCAAGCCAATGGTGTCACATTCTAGTACAGTATTAAAAACTCTCACTGAAAGGTTGGTGGTGTTGAATTGTATTGATTGAAGCAATTACGTAGCATGGGGAGGTAGCTGTTCAGCTAAAACCCAGTTCTTTCCCCCACCCTAACTCCATTGTCTTAGTGCTTAGCAGTGTGTTATTCCTTACCTTAAACGTACTGGCTTTGCTGGAGTTGCATAAGTGACTATCTAAAAGCTGGTACGTTTAAGGGAATGAGAAATGTTGGTTGTGCAGCACAGGAACTATTTTTTATTTTTTTTTACAGCTGACCATTAGTGTTTGTTCAACTTGCACCATTGTGGATTTTGTATTTGGAACAATCTCTGAGTTTACAAAGTAAACTTACAGACTTATAAAGGATACTAAACCTGATCTTCAGCCTAATTCTTCAGGAGTGATTTTATTTGCTTTTATTGTTGGTTAATGAGCTGCCCAGGTTTATGACATTGAAGGAGGGGAGAAGTCTGAAGCAGGAAATATTACTTAAGTGCTTTCAATAAGCAAACTGCACTCTGTGGGTTTGGCTGTTTCCTAGTGCCGAGACATCACTAGTAATGTTGAATGCAAAATTGCTGATTAAAATATGAGCAGGGGTTTTTCTTCTGGAATTCTGCTGGCATAAAAGAGCAATGAACAGATTGTGCAAGAGAAGGTTGCTCTTGGCTTCATTTGTGAAACAGTTCTACAAATACATATATTTTAATTGTTGGATTTGTGACTTTCTTGAAGAAAACCCCTTAGAAAGAATGTTGTTCTGTATGTTTCGTTTCAGTTAAGCGTCTGGTATACTTAGTGAGGAAACTCATCCTTTTTACATTTTGCTAAATTTTCTGTCTCCATATCCCGATGGCCATTTTCATTTTGCTTTAGCAAAGTATCTCTGCACGTGGATTCCTTTTATACTTGAAGCTGAAGGAGCAAAGTATATTCAGTATTTAACAAAATAAATACATTGGTGAAAGAGCCTGGGGGAGCAAGTGCTGCTCGTGCTCTCCCATCAGTGTGGAGTCTTCTTCATCTGAATTGGGATGCTGGTTGGCTTTTTCATGTTAGTGTATTTCTTTATATTCCTGGCAGAGGGAGTTCTTGAAAACTGGGAGTTAAATCCAGGCTTGATAGCTGTGTGTGTATGTGATGCAGGTGCAGCTCCTGCTGGAGAGCTGCACTGAAGCACCAGCTGTCTCTGACAATACGGGTAAAGCCAAGCATGCAACGGCGTGGTTTAAAATGAAATGAAAGAAAGGGAATTAAATGTAAGGTGAATGGCCAACCTAGGACATGTGCATACCAGTAATGACAGGAGGCGACTGCTATGTTTTACTGTCCAATGCTGATTTTTTAATTTATTTTTTTCTTCTGTCCAAACTTGGAAAGATTTCTGCTTTGAGGTTTGTCAATCCTTGACAACTGTTTTATGCTACTTAATTTTTCAGAATAACTGTGCTGTATCTATATGTATCCTCTTTTTTACATTTTTATTTTCTGTTTTTAAGGGTCTGGCATAGCCATGGGTCTCTTCTAGAGTACCCCGTAATAAAAAAATTATCTGTGTTGTAGGAATACAGGTGCGGATTCATTCACACTTTGAATTGGCTTGCTTTGGTGCTGACACTCCTCCTGTTTCCTTGCTTTGCTGTCTTGCTTCTCATTTTTGTTTGCACGTGTATGCAACAGCTCTTGGGCCATATCCTCTGGGGCTGGCCTCCTGGTTCAGATGTTGGTGCTGCGTGGAGCCTGGTGTGCAGCTTCACTTTTGCAGCCTGGGGAGATGATCCTGTGCCGTTGTAAGAAAAACCATGTGATATGTAAGACAAGATCAGAACTGATCTGGAGGGGCAAAGGGGTATCACCATTACCTGACCTGGAACTGCAGGAGGGGAAGGGACCTGTGTAGGATCCTTCTTAGCCTCTCTTGCGGGATCTTTGGAGACCTGAGTGCTCTTCTGATAAAAACTTGTGAAAATTTACTCTTGAAATCCTTGTGTTGGAACTCAGTGTCTTCATGATCAATGTATACCATGAAGAATGTCTTTTTGTCTCTTACATGTTTCTGATAGCTGGTGTTCCTGTACACCTGAGCAGGCCGAGGCCAGCGCAGATACGGTGGTGGCTGGCAGCTCTTTCAAGAAGAAAGAGGGAAGAAAGATGCTGCTGAGCACTGTGTACCATTAGCTGAGAAGGGAGAAGATGGTGACAGCATGGGCTTGTGCTCTTACCATTAACTTCTGCAGGTGTTGTCCTTCCTTTACCTACTGAAGCTCCTGTTTGTGTGACTCCTGGGACACAGAGTCCTGCTCTCAGAGGGAGGGTTGCTTTCAGTGTAGTCACTGGTACCGCAGAAATGCATGTTCTTTTAACTTTTTTTTTTTCTTCCCTCCCTCACCTTCCGCTGCTTTTGGCATTTTTTTGTGCTCAAAGGCAAGTGCGGAATTGAGTGAGTCAAGGTTAAATTGAATTTGGTTTGCGAGCTAGCTTCTGAAATGAGAGTCAGCTTTAAAGTGCAAAGTAAAATAACTCTGAAAAAAATTGTTTATTGTAAGCATGGGTTTGGATTGTTTTGCTTCAATGAAGTTGCTTGAGGGTGTTGTTTTATTTTTATTTTTTTCTGGTGGCACAAACCGAGCTCCCATCCAAGTGAATGGGGGTGAACGGGGGTGTATGCCGAGAGATGAGAACCTAGCGCACCTGACACCAAGTGAGCAAAGAGCTTTCGAAGTACAACAGAGTGACCTCATTACCAAGCAAGATTTCGCAGGAGCAGCTGCAAGCAGAGCCAGTCTAAGATTTAGGTCACCTAAACAAGCCATAAGAGTGAATTTACACAGTTTAAAATGCAGTAGATATTTCACTTTCCATTTATCCCAACCTGGAAATTGAGAGGTATATTAAGGAGTAAGGTGCAATACAGAGTAGCAAATAAAAGCTGATGTCCTGATTTCTACCACAGGTTCTGCCTTTCACTCTGTTTTTCAGGAGAACTTTTGTTCTTGTGGGGTTTAAATCTAAATCATAGGTGATGTGCTAGTTTTATTGTAGCCTGCAGAAATGATGAACAGCTCATGGGAAGGTATGTAATATAGTGGCCAGCACTTTGGTGCTTAAAATGAGCTCTCAGACTGTTAAACCAGTTTGATTTTCAGTTCAGAAGTTAGTTATGAGATAGATGCAGTCTCCTTGTGATGAAGTACTTAGGATAGCAGTGTGAAGTACTGCTTTTTTAATTCAGAATGCTTATGTGGATTTTTTTGGTTGTATCTTTTAATGAATGATTTGAGTGCATTGTATCTTGACTCTTTCTCTGTAGCATACATCTTTTTTTCCCCATGACTTTTTTTTTTAACAGAAAGCAAGTTTTGCTGTTGGCTTCAGAAGTGCAGGGATTCTTACACCAGTGTCTCAAAACTACGACTAAGATTTTTTTTTCCAGACAGAGTTGCAGCTTTAGGACTTTTGAGTAGAGGTGTGAACTCCATTGAAAATCGTTTGCGGGTGGATTTGCAGTCAGGTTTGCTGATGGGATTTGGGTCATCAGATTGAAAACAAAGCTGGAACAGAGGGTCAGGAGTCCCCAGAAGAGGGTTTGTGAGTCTGGAAGTGAGACCACAAGTGTAGTCATACAAGGGGAAGTGTATCGTAAATCAAAAGGTGGGCGGAGGGGGAGCCTGGAAGTTAGATCAATATCAAAAATTGCTCAGAGACAGTTGTAAAACTAATAGGTAGAAGTAATACAGCTGTAGCTATTAACCAAGAATTTAATCTTAAGAAATGTAAAGTGAAGATAACTTGTACTGGAAGTGTCCTTTATTGAGGGTTTCCATCCACATTCATTAGAAATACCAAATAAAAAACTGCTTGAAGAGCTGTACTAAATTTCAACATGCTTGTCCTTCCAAGTGAAAGCTGAAGAAACTCGGATTTATCTGTTTGTGGTCATGCAAGGAGATTTTCAGGAGTGATAACAGGACTCGATTCTCTTGTTTGAAGTATTCAAGTAGGATCCTTTGGGGGTGGAAAAGTGAAATTTCCTGTTTTCTTTGCAACTTAGTGTTACCTTTTCAATATGTCTGCTTTGAAATTCAAACTAGAGGTTGCATTGATGTTTATTTTGGGTACCGGATTGTTTCCAAGTTGTCTTTAAAGAGACTGGATCCTGTTCTCTGCCCCACGGAAGAGTTTCTGCTCGGGAGTGCTGCTGGCTCTGGAGCGGTGCCTGCAGGCAAGGAGAGCAGGAGGAGAAGGATGGCATTAGCGTGCAGAATGGAGGACAGCCTTTTTCTAAAAATACAGTGCTATTTTTCCTGTTAAATGACTGATGCTGAGAGTGGTCTTTAGATGAGCTATTTTTAAGAGATAATGTATCCACTAAGGATGTCATTATGTAGCACAAGAGTTTTAATATAAACTGTTTACATATTGATCTTGTTGTCAATTAAGCTGTTTCTCCCTTATCTTCAACAGGCAGCCAGATAGACTAGTGGTGGTTTGGACAAGAAGAAGCCGAAGAAAATCCTCTAAGGTTAGTTGGTTGCTTAATAAGTCTCTACTTCAGTGACAAGCTTGGTCAGCTGTTTGAGTGGCTGATTTCTAGAGTATGGGGAGCAACCAAATAAATGAGAAATATTTAATTATTTTTCTTTTCTTTTTAGTTCTGCTTAACTGTAAAGTTCAAAATAAGCAGCTGTTGATGTCAGCGCTAATTTATGGAAACACTTAACTCTGATTTCAGCTTCAGTTATTTGTTTAGCAGAACTGCATCATCATCAGTTCAATTTCAGTTATTAATTGCTAGAGCTAATTGGAAAGGAGAATCTGTTTCACTACTAGAAGTGTATTAAACATAATATTTTTTAAAAGTAATAAAGAATCTGACATCACTACAATAGGGAGATAAAGTCTAAGAAGCTATTTCACAACTAGAAAATACTACAAATCTGAAAGAAAAAAAATGCAGACTCTTTCAGCCAGTAGTGTAGATTTTAATTAAATTTTAACATTTAATTTATTTTAAATTTTACTTCCACAAACAGTGTGAGAAAGAATGTGAATTTTTGTTGTATGGCTAATGACTTGGAAGCCTGAGGAAAGAAAAACTCCAAGTGAAGTTGGCCCAGTATTTGGGCATTCATGAAGTTTGTCTTGCATGTGGTTGGGGTTTTTGATGTGTAAAAGTTTGCAAGCAGAGTAGCCCTCTCTTCTCTGAGCTTCATCTTACTTTTCTTCTCACAGTAAGAAATCTGAAAGCCTTATGAGATTACTGTGTCTTTGTTAAATGGTGCTCAGTTTGTCTAGACTGCTGGATTTTACTGCTCTCACAGTAAGATGCAGGTAACCTCTATGGAGCCTCCTTTGAGTCTGGGGTGAAGAGAAAGGCGAGAAAAGATAACAGTAAATTCAATACTTACACAATCCTTGTAATCCTGAAAAGCTTGGTGAAAAGCAAGGTATTGATCCATGAATGACTGGTTTGTTGAGGTTCAGAATACCTTCAGAAACAGAAACAGAAGCCCTAACAGAAGGCTAGCAGGACTTTGTGAAGTGATGGGTTTCTGCCTGTGGTTTTATGAGCATGATGCTGTAGGCTCCAATGACAACATTTCATGGAGGCGAGATGATTTTCTGACACGAGCTCAACTTTTTGTGCTTGAAGTTCCAGGATGTGTCCTCCTGGGAGTGTCCTCTCTTTTGCTCACCAGGGAGTAGAAGCAGCTCTTGGATGAACTGGGAGACTTACCTGAGACCCAAAAGTCTTTAGCTAACTAACTAATTCACACTTCCAAAGAGCCCACAAAGATACTGAGGCTGAGTGACCCTGGAGCCTGGGCAGAGGATAGAGTTAATTTTAAAGCTTAGGTAGTTGATATGATTTGAGATGTTTGGGTCCAAGAGTGTAGATCAATAAATGTTCTTGATCTCTTAGTCATCCTGCCAGTAAAATACTTTATTCAACATATTTGTTTCATCTAACTGCTTTCTTGGAAGCAAGTCAAATGAATATTTCCTCTTATTTTATTTTTGGTGGACACTGGGCTCAGTGAGTACAAAGCATTAATAATTTTCTATGTTTTCCAGCTTCTTTGAGAAGGAGGAGAGGGATGAGGTCTTACCTTACTGTAAAAATGTTGTAATGACTTCTTTGGAGGTTATGATTTGTTTTCTGAACTTTTCAGATCATTAGAGATAATTAAGGATATCCTTGTGTTAGTTCACAAACTCACACAATGGTTGAGGTTGGATGAGACCTCTGGAGGTCATCTGGTCCAACCCCTCCACTTAAGCAGGGCCACCTAAAGGTGTTTGCCCAGGACTGTCTCCAAGGTGGGAGACTCCACAACCTCTCAGAGCAACCTGTGCCAGTGAAAAAGTCTTTCCTGATGTTCAGAGGGAACCTCCTGTTTCACTTTGTGCCCACTGCGTCTTGTCCTGTCACAGGGCACCACTGAGGAGACCCTGACTCTGTCTTCTTTGCACTCCCCCTTCAGATATTTATATACATCCATGAGGTCCTCCAAAACCTTCTCTTCTCCAGGCCAAACAGTCCCAGGTCTCTCAGCTTTTCCTCCTATGGCAGATGATCCAGTCCCATAAACATCCTTTGAAGCCCTTATTTTTGTAGTTTGCTATGATTTTGGTATGCCTTCTGTCCCACATACTTTCTTTCCGAGTAATCTACTAGAGTGGTCCCTCAGTCAGAAGAAATAATGGGAGACATCATGTGTGGGAGTCTGAATACTGTAGTTGTTGCTGTGGGAAGCAGGATAGGAGGTGAAGATGTGTTAAATTATAGTGAGTTTTAAACTGTTGCAAACGAGCAGCATTAACCATTTAGAAAGGACTAGATGATCTTTAGGGTCTCTTCCAACCCAAACCATTCTATGATTCTATAAATGGCAGTCTGATGGATGGATACAGGACCATAAATGTATCTAGCAGTTACTGACCTTGAGACAGATTTTAGTTCCTTACAGCTCTATTCAGGGATCTCCTCTCTCTGGGTAAGTCTGGTTTTTGATGCTTTTCAAGACAAGATGGCTCTGTGTAACTGGGCATCTTCACTGGTTGTGCCAGGTGTTTACAGAAGATGATGATTTGCAGTCTTGCTGTATTTCACAGAATTCCTTAACAATCCCAGAACCAAAACAAACTTTCAGCTTGGGGTGAGGGGGCAGGTATTGAGTCACCAATCTGCTGGTGCAGATGTTGTCTGTCTTCAAAATCAGATGGGAGGTGTGCCACAACTTTTCAAACCACATTTAGATGGCTTCCAGCCTCCACAGTTTACAGAAGGTGGAGCTGATAGCAGTGGACTTGCATAACTCTTCTTCTTTGGTAACCTGTCACATTGACGTGTTGCTCCCAGGTTTTCAGGCCCTGGGCTTTTGGACTTGCCTATTTATTTATTTATTGGTGAGGGAGGAAGGTCTTTGTTCTAGTGTGGAACAAGGGGAAAATGTGTTGTAAATATGTTTACCTTTATTTCACTGAGATGCTCTTGCATTTCCAGGCTTTGAATTAAGAAATTTCAGTTTGAAAAGAGATGTTGCCAGGTTGTCAAGGAGGTACTTTCTGCTATTGCTATGAACACATACATACACACTTAGGTTGAATTGTACACCTCTGAAGAATCAAATTTGCACTTCCTTCAGAGAGCCTGACAGAATTATTCTTTAAAGCTCCTTTTTGTATCAAAGCTAAAAGAAGGTGACTTGCCTGTGATTTCGTCACTTCTGCTGCAGGTTTATCAAAAACTGTTTGAACACAGAGGAGAAGGAACGATATGGGGAACAGGGGAAGGACTTGGACAGTAAGAGCAGAGCCAAGAGAAGCAGAGGGACAGGGAGTAAAAAGGATCTGTATGTAGGGAGTAGAAAGGATCCCTTGTTGTCCACAATAGCAGTCCACCCAGCCTTTTTTGAAGGATATGCCATCAATAAAGCAGCAGTTGGGTCACCTGTTTTGCTGTCCTTGGCAATCTGTTGCTTTTTTTGCCTACTTCGGTGCCAGCCCAGCTTGTTGCTACCAGCTTCTTCACTGACTGGAGTTAGAAATGCCTGTTGTGACTCTGACATGCTGGTGACTGCCTGGCACCAGCATGGTTCGGTAATGACACTCCTGGGTCTTCTCGGTTTGTTAGTGAAGGAGGGAAATTGTGTTGGGTTACAAATGCACGTGGTCAAAAACAGGATAAGTCATTCTAATGGCTGGTGTGAACCCTTTTAGGCATATGATATAGTCTTTAATAAGGCAGCTGCAAGTGGTTTTCCTACAGCATTGCCACCTTATTAAGCAAACAGTGGTTAGGGAAAGCATGAGGACTGAGTTGTGAGCGAAACTGCTTAATTGATAAAGAAGTTGGAGGGTATTTGGTAAAGAAGGTATAGGACATGAATAGAAAAGATTGCCTCACTCTTCTGTGGTTAAGCGCTTCCTTAGTGAATTCAGTTTTGCCCCATCCTCATCTACAGAGTTCCTGACTGAGGCTAGATAGAGAATTGAAGTGAGAGTCGATGGATTTTTGTGTTTTGGTGATGCCTGTGGCATGGGGCCTGACTTGCAGCAGTGTTGAGCAGCCATCGTTGCACTTGAAGTGAAAGAAGTCTGCTTTGGAAAACAAAACAAAAGGTTGTTTCATGCTTAATCCCTATGAAGTAAGGTCCTAGCTGATTTAAGCAGACCATGCAAAATTAGTGGAAACTGGCTATTCTTTTGCTGCTTGTAAATTGGGGAACTGAATACCCTTCTTTTTTCAGAAATCCTGTAAAGTTAAATTTTGGCGATGTTCTGAGGTGCAGTGATCAATGTCCCAGAAAACTGACAAAAATAAATGTGCATAAAATAAATCTTTCTTTTAATAAGAAGCCAAATAGGTAAGGCCAGAAATTGCTTGATGAGAAGGTGAAAACGCTTTTTATTTGGGCATCATTTATCATGGGCTGTGAATAAGGCAAAGTTTGGTCAAAGGAATAGCACGAATCATGTATTTAAGGAGTATATCATGAATGTGTATGTGTGAAATTAAGCTTTAATAACTAGCCCAATGCTAGAGAATCAGTTTCCTAGTGAAGATGAGCTTTTGCTCATTTTCCAAACTTAGTCTTTCTGTGGCTTTTTAGCAGTAATACATGGATGCATAATTACAGTTGTAACACATGTGCGTGCTGATGAAGACATTCATGGGAAGGCCTGTGGGAGTCTGCTGGTTTCCTCATCTCTTCTCAATGAACACCAGCAGCAGTGGGTTGAACAAAGGCTGCCTGATGTTTGAAGGCTGCCTATCAACTTTCTTGTGTGGCAGGTGCTGGGTTTTCTGGACTGCATCCCAGGGCAGGAGTGCGATGGGGGTGTTGTTCTGGTGCCCAGCCTCTTTAGCTGGAGGGCCAAGCACAATGATTTCAAGATGATCATGGGGATGCAAGCTGTTGTCTGGAGTACAGTCTTTGTTTCCTCCCTTTGTGCTGCTGAGCTATGGTACAGAAGAAGCAGCAGCCATCCACAAACTGCCAATTGAGGTTTCCTTTTGGCATGGGGGATTTGGCAGCTTTTCCCCACTCCATTCCTTTTCCAGCAGCTGGATCATACTGACCTCTGGCTGTACCCAGATGCTGCGTGGCTTTGGTGGAACTCATCACATGGAGCGATGCTCAGTCTTTACAAGCGACGCTGCTGGTGTGGAGGCACCAGATAAAAGATCTGGCTGCTCAATGTTAGTTCCTCCTCTTTGTGTTATTAATTCTATTTTTTTTTCTCTTCCTGTCCAAGTGTTCTGCCTCGATGATGCTGAAGAGAGACTATCCTTACAAGCTGAGCTGCCCTAAGCACTGTTGAAGCCAGCCTTGCTCCTGCTTGGCTCTTGTTACCTGAACACCCTACCACAGAGACAAGTAGCAGAGCTGGTCTGATCATAGGCAGTTGGCAAAAATTTAATCAGGAAAGTGAAGCAGAAGCTTGCTGACTCACAATAAAGCCACTCCTGGGGCTGTAGGTGAGGAATAATGGTAGGTCTAATTCTGACTTTTGCTTTTAAAAAACAATATTGAGGGCTTGACTATAGGACATATTTTTGATTCATAAATATAAACTGTTCCATAATGTATTATGGTCAGCTCTAGGATCTTACGGGAAAGTAACTTCAATTATCGTGCACAGTGGAGACAGGATGAGATGAGGTGGCAGCAAAGAAGGGATAAAGCAGATGGATAACGTGAAACATCTGGAAGGGCAGCCTCTTGAAATAATGTAATATTTTGTTTCTGAAGGCTCAGAAAGGAGATTTTTGTAGAGACGAGGAAATGTTTAAGCAGCAGTAGGCAGAGTTGGTCATGATAGGAATGGCACATGTGTCAGGTCTTGAAATCCCCTACATACAGGGGCTGAAGATGTGACTTCTGTGATGTACTCTAGTTAGCTCATTTGCCTGCATCTGCCTTATCTTCGTCATGATGAAGTGATGAACAGCTAATAGTGGCATTTAACTTCAAGTCTGAAACCGAAGTTCCTAATTTGGGGTTGTTTTCAACTTAATCTTTTTTAAATTCAGATTTAAAATACTGTTCTGTTTGTATTCTATAATCTTGACAGCTGAGCATTGACTGTAAGGGAAAGTTTATATAAACTCTCTCATATTTTGTTGTTTGGTTCCCTCTCCACCCTCCTGCAAGAATTGGCTGAAAAATTCTGGTGTATGTTTGGGAGGGTTTTTTGGTTTTGCTACCTCCTTCTCCTCCCTATAAGAGGATGGCACTGGATCCATAAATGTTTAAACACTTTCTTATATTACAGAGAATTGCTAGTACCCGTTTTTATAGAGTGGAGGAGAGTGCTTAAAAAATAAGTGTTTATAAAATTACCTGGTTTGGTCCAAGTTTCACAGAAATGTATTTGTATTTTGGAAAGCTGTGCAATGTCATCATCTTCTCCAGCACTTCTGTTAATTGCCGTCATCCAACTTTGCCTGCAGAGTTGGAGACAGTTTCATGTAGTCAAGGTTAGCCCCTGTGGGTAATTATAAGGAAAGGTGGTGTACAAAAGGCAGCCCTCATGTGAGCTAGTCTCATCTTTAATTCAATGTGTTGCCATATGTTGAACTAGATAGAGCTGCTTTAGAGACTTCTGTAGTGTTTCACTATTCGGTACAAGAGTTTCAGCCATGTCAGGAAACATGACTTTTATGATTGAGCCCACTCATAAAAGTGAGCCCATTCTGTGCCCCCCCAGCAGAAAGTACTGGAGAACAGAACTTGGGTTTATCTGGCCTGTGCATGAGGCGAGAGGTATGTGAGGCTGTGGATTCACATAATCAAAAAGTGGATGCTTGCTGAGAGTGGAGAGACTGTACCTTGCTGATAATAGTTTGTGTGTTACTCAGTGTTGAGAATTTGCACAAATGTCAGAGCTATCTCTTTGTGTTTGAAATTATTGACTGTTGAAGCACACTTGGCAATAGATTCAGTATTTTCAGGAATGTTTCACAAATTTTGAGTACAGTTTGTAAGCCCTTTGGTGTGTTGTGCATGCATTATCATATGAGCACTGGACATTTTAATTATCTGGCCGTGTGAGTTGGTGATTTCAGTATTTTTTTAAAAGATTTTTATCCTTTCTTGTTAGACCCAGAGGCCAATACTGCAGAGGTATCAAGTTTGTCTTTCCAGTTCAAGTGCATCAGAACAGTTGTTGTGATGTTCATATCATGACAAACAGTAGATCGCAAAGTAGGCTGTCTGGATTGTACCTGCTCCTCTTTTAGAGAGGAAATTGGGTAGAGATCTCAAAACTGGGTAGCCTGGAGTGCATGTGTGAGTCTGTAAGCACACATCCTTTCTTAAACAGCCTTCTTCCTGTAACAGTCATCTGTTTTGTGCTAGACCAATGCTGTAGGTTGGACAATGTCATTCACAGTCCTGCTGTATTTGTAGGGTGTTTCAGCAACCCCTCCTGTAGCTCCTCCTTCCTGATTTAAAAGAGCTTTCATGCTACATTTTCCACTGGCAGAAAAAGGGAGGAGTTGCTTTTCTCCTTGAAATGCAACAGAGCATTTCTGCTTCTTTTTCCAAGCCATGGCTTTCATATCTCAGATTTAGGAGTCCAGCCTGGAAAGGGGAGGGCTGTGGATGAGGCACCCACTGCTGACGGTCACTTCTGCTTAGCCCCCTCTGTTGCCTTGACTTCAGAGACATGATAAGAGGAGATGGCTAATGAAGACTAGTAGGAGATGAGGAAAAAAGTGATCTAAAATGCATAACCCAATGGGAAATTGTGTTAGAGATGAGGATGAGGGTGGAAATGTACTGCACAGATGCATCGCATTGCCATAGCTAAGCCCTGACAGCAATTGCCTGCCTGGAAGTGTTGACAGTTCTGCTGCATGGAGGTGGCCTGATCCAGCTCTCATATCAAAGTCAAGGCCTAAAATTTGGAAGCTGAAAATATTTTTTGATACAGGCCAGATATGACTTCAAAAAATGGCAGCATGTTAGTCCTTGGCATGAGAAATACTGTGTTAAAATAACACTCTCCATATAATTTTAAATTACATCATTGCTAGCCCTTCCTCTGTTCTCCCCGCTTTGCTTTCCCCTCTTCCTTTCTTCTTCCCAACAACCTAGACGTAGTTTTGATGTTATCTTTTTCTGTCGTGCTGTTTGTGTGGTACAGTGTTTATTTTTCAAAGCCAAAGGAGGATTTAATAACATTCAGCTGATCACAGAACAGCTTTGCTTTAAAAGCTCATTAGCTAGGGCTTGTCTCCTGGTTGTTGCTTTCAGTGACATGCCTGTCACAGTGACAGAAAATCATATATATCCTTGTGTATGTTTATTGTGTCTCACTAACTCTCCTGGTGCAAGGCAGTGCTGATAATGGGCTTGAAGTAAAGCTTTGCATGCACCAGTGAATGCTCATTTTCTAAGGTTTTTTTTGTTGTTGTTGTTTTGTTTTTTTGTAGAAATTAAACAAGTGATCCTCAACTGAGCAGGCTGTCAGTGCCTGGACCTTGGACATCAAAAGTTTGACATAATTGTCAGTCTTGGCCAAAACCAGCAGGAAAGCATAGGTTCCAGGCACACCATGAGCTCCTATTAGTTTTGTGAAAATTGTTATCTGGAAAGAGGATGGAGTGCCCCTATGGAGGAGAATTTGATTTATCTTATGAGATGCTGCATGAGGACAGGCTAGCTGGCAGGTGAGAGTGTGCTTGGCTCGAGGGCCCTACCTTGTCCCTGCTGAATATCCCCATTGGATATCGATGGGAGGGACTGTGGGTCTCATAGAAGGGAGATGCAAGCTGAAGCTCTAGTGGCTGTGGTGGGGATGATGGCTGTTGTGTGTTTTGCTGATTACAAAACATCTCTTTCTTACAAAATATGCTTGTGGAATAAAGTTATGAACAGTGTTCAGATCTCCAGAAATTCATCCAGGCCCACTTCAGAATGAGATTGGGTTGAAATTTATGGAGTTAAAAATAGTAGAAATTGGGCTCTTTCAAGTTGCTTTTTAATTCCCTTCTTCTGATACCTCAAGTTATATTATTTAAGCTTACTGTGCAAGCACAAAGTGTAGGAACTTACTGAAATTTCTAATCTAATTAGGGATCTTTCGGAGCTAGGATTTTTAGCAGAACACCAAAGATGGAAAAACTTGTGATAAAACCATAGGAGAGCTGGCAGTGTTCATCAAGAAAATAAAAATAACAGGATGGAAATGAGCGTGCTGTGTGCATGTAGCTGCAGAGGCAGGTAGGGCTCTCTTCTCTGGTGGCCACACAGGATGGATTCTGCCAGCAGCTTCCCCATTCCTCAGCTTCACATCTCCTCCCAGCCCTTCTCCCACCACTTTGTCTTTCCTCTTCTTGCTCCTGCTGCCTTAGCAGTTATAGAATCATAAAATGGTTTTTGTTGGGAAAGACCTTTAAGATCATCGAGTCCGACCATCGATCCAGCCCTATTAAGTCTGCCACTAGACCATATCTCTAAGCACAGCATCTACTTGTCTTTTAAACACCTCCAGGGATGGTGACTCCACCACTGTTCCAGTGCTTGACAACCCTTTCAGTAAAGAAACTTGTGCTAATAGCCAACCTAAACCTCCCCTGGTGCAACTTTAGGCCATTTCCCCTTGTCCTGTCACTCACTACCAGGGAGAAGAGACCAACCTCCACCTCACTACAGCCTCCTTTCAGGTAGCTGTAGAGAGCGATATGGTCTCCCCTCAGTCTTCTTTTCTCCAGACAAAACAACCCCAGTCGCTCCTCTCATAAGGCTTGTGCTCTAAACCCTTCACCAGCTTTGTGGCCCTTCTCTGGGCACACTCTGGCACCTCAATGTCACTTTTTGTCCTCGCAGTGTCCCTTAGTGGGGGGCCCAAAGCTGAACACATTAACTTGTGACCTGCAGTTAATCTGCCGACCTCTGTTTTGTGAGGATTGAGGGATTAGAGTAAGAGGGAGTCCACTGGAGGTACCTGTGATGCTGTAGGCTCTGGTGAAAAATTCCCAACTGAATGCTAGAGAGCTGATGAAGCGGCAGGCACGTGTGGTGTGGCTGTCAGGTATGAACCTGGCCTCTGCAGTACACCATGCTCACAGCACACAGCAGAAGAGAGTTATTGCCTCTGCGTGATTGAGTGATACTGTTTCACCATCTTTGTCTTTGGCATAGCAAAGTCATGTTTAAGTTTGCTCACATTACCTTAGGGTACCTGAGAGCCTGAGGCACAAGTCCTACTAACCTTATTATAGCAAAAATTTCTTCTACTAGGCAGTCTTCATCTGAAGTTCTCAGTGTTGGAAGGAGTATAAAACTGCAATGGGTGATGTTCTAGAATTGAAACAAAGAGAAACAAAAGCTTCAGATAACAGTAAATAGATTGTATGTTCTTGCTTGATAAAACTTCCACAGATCTTTAATGACCCCTATGCTGCTCAGCAGTCACTCATGCATCAGCATCCTTCCCCCATTTGTCTTGCAGCATCACAAAATGTATTAAGTTGAGCTTGAAAAAAAGCATACTTACTCTGTTTTTGAGGACTAGTTATTCAAATGTAAATAGAGACCATACATTAATCCAAACTGATACTCAAAGGTACTCAAGTTCTCAGTCTATTTCAGTGTGATTTTATCATTATTTTTTCTAGGTGTAGGTATCCCAACATATTAATTCTTGATAATATAAATGTTTTAGTAGCATTTAATCTGTATTATAAATAATAGTTTTGTGTGGTTTTTTTTTTTTTTAATTAAAATGTCTTTTTGCTCTATTTAGGTCTAAACATGGTAAAGCCTGCATTATGTGCTGTACTCAAGTATTCTTTAGATAGAAGTATTTCCTCATCTGGATAAAAACAAAATAAAGCTCAACTTGCTACAGAAGGTCTGGCCTCACGACCTTGATTTTTGCAAGACTCAGAGTGTCCTGACCTGTGCTATATACTTAAAAAAACCTAGAGTTTAGGACCTTGTGAGGAACAGCTTTAGTTCAGTAGGAAAAAAAATGTCTGCTAGTGGTCCGAGTTTCCTTACTTTCATTCTTAATGATGCCCTTTACAGCGTTCAGTAGAGTTATGGGTGTAAGAATGCAGCCTTTTTGGTGTCAGTGATATGTTATTTCTGCCTACACGCACTGGGTCCCGTGGGAGGTGTCAGCATTTTTATAACGGCTCTAAGACAACGGTTCCTTTTCTTCCTTTAGGCTCATAGCTGGCAGCCTGGAATCAAGAACCCATACCGCGGGGTTGTGGTGTGGCCTGTTCCTGAAAACGTTGAAATTACCGTGACGCTTTTTAAGGTATGGTTTTTAAAGTATAATCTTTCCTTTTTCATAAGCAGCATATGAAAAATTATGTTTGGAAAAGTCAGATTGTAATCACAAGGCCTAATCTCTCTGGGTTTAAGTTGTTACATGTGCAATCTTATGTCCCAGCTTAAATCCGAGAGGGAAGGATGGTCTGTTCCCGCCAAAGCTTGCTTTTGGAGTTTAGTTAACACACTGAAATATCCCATTGAGCTGATTATGGCGAGTCATTGGCATAGAATTTAGTACATGTGTAACTGCGCATGTAGTACATGCGTAAGGGCTTGGCACAGATTACAGTCTGGTTGGTTTTCTTTAAATACTGTAAGCCAGAAGTTGTCAAAACACAGCCATTTCTAGACTTCCTTGTTCAGTTGCAGTGCAGTGACCCTGTTTCTTATGCTATTAACTATAAGCCAGAATTCAGCTTTGAATTTCACAGCATTTAGTATGTCACACAAACATCACAGTACTTATGTGACTGCAGTCGTAGGAGTGGATGTGGAGTATTTGAGTAGTACAGAGAATGATAAGATTTTATGGGGGATTTTCTTTTAGGAACTGCATTTGTTCTATTAAAAAAGAAGCCTATTTTGTGTGGCTGTAAAGCAGGAAGAAAAATTGATGTTTATGCTGAACTTCCCAGATATCATTGGGCTTTCTGCATGAAGATAAACAATGCAGCTTTGCGTGTGTGATAGTGTAGGAGGCTGCCCAGGAGGCTGAAGATTTCTGGGATTTTCGTTCAATTTTTTCTTCTTTACTCTGGTGTCTCCAGCTACATTCTGGTTGTTCTTATTTATAATTGCTCCCTTTACAGCTTAGGGCAACAGTAACATACTTTTTTCTAATTAGTAATATTTATATTTCTTTGTCTTGGGGACTTACCTGAATAACTGCTTAGAAGTGTCTTCTGGTTAGCCTTAGAATGTGAATTTATTACTTGGTTCATTAAGCCTAAAAGGGAGGTTTCTCTTCATTATTTTTTTTATTTTTTTTCCCTTTTTTTCCTTGGGATCACCTATGAACAGAAACTTCCCAGGTTGCCAGTGATGCAAACTATCATAAATTTGTCTCCCTTCTTAGCAAACACATGGTCTTCAGCTGAGGTTCAAAAGTTTGCTAGCAAAAATTGTTTGCCTTTGCCTGCTTCAAGGGCCTCTACTTGGATTAAGGAGTTTAACACCATTGTGTGACTACGCTGCGTGTCTGTATAATATGAATATGGTTATGTAATGCATTAGATGTTACTTAATAAAGTGAAGCAGAAATGTACACAATTCTTGATTGTGTATTCAATAACATGTTACATGAAGAATGAGAAACTAAGTTTCTTTTGGGTGCAGCTCTGTGATGCTGTGGCTTTGGAGTAAGTTGTCTCCCAGCTTGTCTCTCATCCCACGCTACCTTTTTATTCCTACCTAGAGTACTTTGGGGCTGTGTTTTGTAGTACGGCTCAACAAACTTGTAATTGTGCCACTGAAAGTGAGAGCGAGGCCTAGAACCAGATAGTGAGGGGAGAGAAGGCCCTCTGGAGATGGTGTTAGATATTACTACAGCCTTAATTTTACCCAGCACTTGGACTCTGAAGGCAGGTCTGTTCACTGGACTGCCTCCTCCTCTCCTGAAAAAATGAGCCTGCCCGCTGCAGAGAGGAATGAGTGTGAATAATGCCAGCGGCTGTGCCTTCTGGGAACAGTACACAGTGATGTCTGGGGGAACAAGCCCAGGCTTTTATAATCAAAATATGGAGATCAAGCAAAAAGCATCATATGGTTAGGCAGCTTTTATGTAAATCTGCTCTAATTAATCCTCCAACAAGAGTGCCTGTAAGTGGCCAAACCCACTTTTTTCTCAGTAAGGATATGCAGGTGTGGTACAGAGCAGTGGTTTTTGAGGAAGCTGGGTAATGCACTAGAAGCACTGCATTTGTGTGGGACCAGCAGCCTGCCTGGATGAATGAGCTGAAAGTGATATGTGATTGCAGGCAGAATATGGTGTTTGCACAGTTTATGCTGTGCTCAGTCCTCTGGTGGCTCTTTTGGTGCAGTGCAACAGTGGCACTTCAGCTGCAGTGTGGGATATGTCCTAACACCCGGAGAGCTGGCATTTCTCTAGCTGGTACGTTCTGGGCAAAGACAGGCAAAAACAACTAGCCACTTTTTGTAAAGCTGATGCATTGGCTGGTCAGCACTAGAGCAGCGGGAAGGGAAGTATGTAATAGCACACTGCAGCAGCCTTTCTGGGAGCTGACTTGCAAGTCAGGGATTTATATTGTTCCTTCCTCTGGAAGGAGGGAGGTGAAAACACTGAAAGCAGTACAGCTCAGAAAAAGAGACTGCTCATCTTGCACTTCTGTGAAAATCCCTTTAGGATCTACTCCCCTGTGAAGGAGGGTGTCTGCTGGACTGTGTGGCACTTTGAAGTAAGTACACTTAGCATGGCTGTATTTAACAAACAGTGGTTGTCCTCTTTCATCACAACCCAAGAAGCTGAGGGAAGCTGCTGGCTCCACATCCACACTGTCAGAGCCCACTGATGGGAGCAGGTCGCTCCAACAGTGCTTTGCAACAATCACAGATAACAAATTAATGCAGTGGTGCTCTTTGAAGTACAAGTGCAGGAAAGGAAAAGAGTGGCTTCAGAATAGACAGCTACGTGTTTTGAGAAATGATTCACACAGTAGTGGCTGTGCATTCATAAGTGGCTGTTGAAAGGCCTTGCTGGTAGGATTAGGAGGTAAGCTGAGGTTTCAAGTGCTGATGAGAATGTCAAGCATATCCTCTCCAGTAGTCACCCATGGACACTTGAGAGGTGGCTAGCGAAGTGTCTGTGATCACTCAACAGATGAGATATTTTGCATTAGCTGCACATCCCTATTTTGGAGGTTAGCTTGTTTCCGACAATGTATCTGTAATTCTTAGGTAAGCAGAGCTAAGTATTGAAGTATAACCTTCATTCATAAAACTTACAGTACAAATAAATAAAAACTTTGTTTAATTTCTCATAAATCTGGGCTGTTGGTAAAGTTTCATGATGCTCTGACGTCACATAAGGAAAACCATCAAATGGGTGTATTGACCCAGCCTCCCTTGACTAGCGCTAGCTGAAGTGCTGATTACATATAAAGTTCCATCTGAAAGTTTAACTTCTTCCTTTGCCGTTCTCTACACTGATGTTTGGTTATGCCCTGGGTTTCTCAACCATAATAGGGAGGAAGAAACATTGCAATACAATAAGCCTATTGTGCATTTTAAATCCATGACGCAAATGAAGAAGGCAAATGGCATCCTGGGGTGTATCAGGAGGGGGGTGGTTAGTAGGTCGAGAGAGGTTCTCCTCCCCCTCTACTCTGCCCTGGTGAGACCGCATCTGGAATATTGCGTCCAGTTCTGGGCCCCTCAGTTCAAGAAGGACAGGGAACTGCTGGAGAGAGTCCAGCGTAGGGCTACAAAGATGATTAAGGGAGTGGAGCATCTCCCTTATGTGGAAAGGCTGAGGTAGCTGGGTCTCTTTAGTTTGCAGAAGAGGAGACTGAGGGGAGACCTCATTGATGTTTATAAATATATAAAGGGTGAGTGTCACGAGGATGGAGCCAGGCTCTTCTCGGTGACAAACAATGATAAGACAAGGGGTAATGGGCACAAGCTGGAACACAGGAGGTTCCACTGAAATTTGAGAAGAAACTTCTTCTCAGTGAGGGTGACAGAGCACTGGAACAGGCTGCCCAGAGAGGTTGTGGAGTCTCCTTCTCTGGAGACACTCAAAACCCGCCTGGACGCCTTCCTGTGTAACCTCATCTAGGTGTTCCTGCTCTGGCAGGGGGATTGGACTGGATGATCTTTTGAGGTCCCTTCCAATCCCTAACGTTCTGTGATTCTGTGATTGCGCTTTCATGGAAAGATCCACAAATGCCAGAAAAGATAGCTGAATTCCCATTTTTCATTGTTTCCATGGTTGCACTCCAGAAGTTCACTTTTAGAGTCCCTGCATTAGCAAGGTTTAACCATCATATTGAAAGCTTATATAATTTTCTGTAGTTTTATGTACAAACACATACCTGTGTCAACTAAGAGAGATTTTAAATGAAAAATATTCACTGCCAAGCAAGCCCAGTGCTAAGTGAATATCAGTTGTACTGTGGGGACTTAAATTGCAAGGTCATTATTCTCTGGCTTAAAAGCAAAGTGAAATTCCCAAGCAAAAATGTTTGTTCTTCTGGACTAAGCATGAACTTTGGTTCATTGGATTACAAAAACCACTTGTTTTGTCAGTAATATATTTGGTTTATCACACTGATGTACTGTTGCAACAACAGGAAAGATTACCAGCTCTTCATTCCAAAGTTTGAAGAAGACATTTTTAAAGTCATAACTTTCAAGCACACAAAGTTATTAGTAAAACAAAAATAAAATAGATTATAAAAGGAGACTTATATTGTTGAAAATATTCCCATCCCCACATATCTCTTGGAATATATCCCATATAATCTTTCTTGAAAGCCCAAGTCAATCGTATGCTTTGATTATAGTGCAGTAGCTGGCCTTGCACCAGCAGGAACACTACAGCAGAGCCAAGCATTGTGCCAGGGAAGGGGAAAAAAACCCCTCAAACCAAAATCCTTTGCTAAAGCCATTTCCCAGAAGCAAAGAGTAAATCCAGTTTCAAAACTTATTTGTTTCAGTTTAGGAGAGACCAGTGGCTTGACTGGACACTATGGAAAGTATTCCATAGGAGGAAAAACCAGCCCTGCAGCCAAGGCAAGATGTTGTGTGTCATATATAAAATATGCGCAGGGAAGTGAGAACATTAGCATGCTAAAAAATAAAATATCCAGGATTAGTATGGGGACTAACTGTAAAAAATATTTTACAAAAAAAAAAGTCAATCATTGTTGCCTTTCTAGCTCAAAGGCTTTACATCAAAGTATGAAATGTCATAAGCTTGGGGTGGTGATGTATAGGGACAGTTCTGCCAGTCTGCTCAGAGCTCCCTGCTTTTGCTGACCAGATTTCTATGTGGCTTTCTAGACTAATCAGACTTCTGTAAGCAGCATTGAAAGCAACAAGAATTGGGTCAAATTTTGAGTCTTCTGCAGCTTCAGACAGCCAAGTAGAAAAGCTGAGGACAGATGCTGGAGTACCCAGAGCATCTGCTATAGGTCAGTGGTAGAAGATCACAAACCCTGTCATTGTTTGATCTGATTCAATGTGACAGTCCTTAAGTAGTTATTCCCCAAGAAGAAAGACTAAAGATTAAGGCTGGTATGAAGTAATCTAATTGAAAGACAAGCTTCAAAAGCCAGGAAAGCTTAGGGAGGAGGCACGGGGAAGGAAGGGACTAACAGTCTGAAGATCTTCCCCATCCGCTCTGGCTGCTGATCAGTAGGAGCAGTGCCTTGTTTGCTGACATCTTTCACTCCTTTTAGGAGAGATGCAGAAATAACTCTAAAGATAACTCAACTTACTGGAGAAAGGGTCCATAGAAAGGAGCCTTAACAAAGCTCCCTGAGGAGAGGGATGATGATGGATGGATCAACAAAGAACAGAAATACGTGACAGACACGTTCCTTGTTGCACTTCCTTTGCCCGAGTCCAGCAGAGTTGTCTGATTTTGGGTAGTTGGTTTATGAATGAGAAGAGAGATGAAGAAATTATTATCTGAGGGTCTCACTGTAGGAGAACCATAAGATGATGTCCTGTTGTTTGCACAATTCCCTGCTGTTGGCTTCTCACCTAAGCATTACTTCTGAACACTAAAGTAATCTTACCAGAAAAAAAAATGGGTAGGGAAAAAAAGAAGACTCTAAAGCTTAGTTGAAGATACTGAAAAGGAGTCTCATGCTGAGAAATAAATGCATATGGAAAGAGAAACAGGAAATTGGGGCCTATCTCTTGATATTATGAAGCTTCTTTTTTACACAATAAAATAAGAAGGAACAACAAGCCATTCCATCAATTTGCCCAGATACTCAAGAGTTTTCAATTCAAGGTAAAACCATACTAAATGTTGGATAGACTGTAGTTCTGCATCTGTGGTATGTTGGTAAAGAAAATGAGCATTATCAAAACAACGGCTCTTGCTAACTCCTTGTGTTACAGTGAGGTATGAAGCAGTTTCAGGCTGAGAAAAATACTGAAGTCATTTTGTTCCTTGAGCTTTTAAGGTAATTTTCATTATCATTTGCTTTCAGGAAGGAGGATGGGAAAGAGGTCTAACTCTTATCTTTAGGTGTTTCCAGCTGTGCATTTTCAGTGATTATTTGTATCTGCCTGCAGGTGACATGAGGTTTTGTGTGCTGTGTTTTCAGGGAGGGCTTTCATACAGTGAAAATTTCAAAGGCTGCCATAACTGTTACTCCTAGGGTTATTCATCTTTGCAATGTTATTTTTTTTTCCTAAAGAGTAGTCAGCTGTATGGTCATTAAGTAATAGTTTGCTAAATTAATTGCGTGAGTTTTATGTGGGAAATTAATGAAGAATATGAGTTAGCCAGTGAGGGAAGCATATGTTATGTTTTCTTACTGGTATTTACCCTCTTCAAATCCAAAATAAGCTGCAAGATTAGCCAGATTTATAGAAACATCACTTTTTATGGAGAGCACATAGAAATATTAGCCCAAAGGGTGAAATGGTGGTTACAAGAGAAACTGTGCTGTAACTATGATCATCCAAGTATCTATTAATACTGACCATGTAATAAAGTTGGAAGTTAGCTAGAAACAGGACTATACGGGCTGCTCCCTGGGCTTCTAATAAACAGGTTTTAGTGAGAAAAGTGAAGCCGCTTATGTGTCTGTTGCAAGGAAAAGCTGAGACTTATGTGTATAAACTTACCTGGGGTTTTCTGTCCTTAGAGACATTTTTAAACTAACAAGAAATGGGACTTTAAAAAAATTATTATCTGGATTTCTTTTTAAATCTGAAAAATCTTACACATATATGAAGTGTCCATATCTTAGCATATTTCATACTCTCCAAACTTTTGGTAAGGCTGTTCATTAGAGAAATTCTTGACGCTTTTAATTTTTCATTCTGGGTAGTTGGTGGGGAGTTTGGGGGTAATACACTCATGTTTATTGTTCAAAGGTGTTCATAACTTGCTTTGAAGTGCATGCTAAAATGTTGACTATTACCAAGTCATTTCATTATACAGTGTTATTTTGCTCTATCAAATTATCAGAAATGCTCAGCAGAGCTTTATTGCTATTGATAGAGGAGCTTTGTTTTTCTTTATAAACTATAGCCTTGCATGAACAAAATAATGTTTGTTTTGTTTGTTACATGGGATAAAATGCAGGGCCCTTACCTTGCAAGCAGTTTTACAGAGTCTTGCAAGCTTACATTAATAGCTTTTGGGAGAGATATGAAAAAAAATTGAGCAGGATGAAATATTTAAGAGTTTAATCACTTATTATGGAGTAGCTTATTAAAACATAAAGTGATTAATGATCCCATTAAATCTCATTATGTCATTTTATGCTGTATCAAAGGAAGCAATTAAACAAAAAGGTAATTATCCCAAGTTAACTCTTGAAAATGATAAGTATTTAATAGCTGGATTACAGAAAATTATATCTTTAGAATTTATATAGGATACAGCAAACTGGCAGTTATTGTGTACTTTATTTACATAATGCAGAATTCCACAAACCTGATTAATGTGATGGATATATAATTACATAATCTGATATTTGCAAGTACATTAATTGGAACACGGAGATACCTGAGTAGAATGTTGTATGTATCTACTTGCCCTTCTGGGTAACAGTGCAATATGTGTTTACCCTCTTTGCAGTATTTAAATTACTCTGAGTTTAAAAAAATAATAATCAAAAAAATAATTATTTGTATATCAAAATTAATCATCAGTTTTGACATAAGTTTCTAGTAACATCTTATATTTTTTCATTGAAACTACAGCCCATTGTTGGAGTAGTGCATATTAAAGTGCATATTGTATATGACACCTGTGGTTGTAGCTGTTAAATATATAGCTAGTGATGAAGACGAATGCTGATCATGGGGAAGTGACGTCTATATGCAAGTGTCTACAGCATGCAAGTGTCAGGCACAAAGTAGTAATTGGGTGGTTTCCTATAACTAGAAATGATAGGACAAAATTGAGGCTTCATGTCAGAAGAAAGCCTAAAGCCACATTCTCTTAGTATGAGATGTCTTGCAGAAGGAGTAGAAGTTATTTTGTTACAGTTGTTCAGAACTAGGATTGGATGATAAATTAATGATTTTATTTTTTTTTAAGTAGGGTCCTTGATAAAGGCATGAAGGGGATGAATTAATGTCTCCACCATCATCTTAAAGTCAGACAACAGTAGACTGAAAGCTCATTAAATTGGAAACAAACTTCATTGTTGTTTATCTTCCTGTTGGTGAAAATGTTTTCTGAACCTCACATGTGATGCAATAGAAATGTTGTGAAGTAAGGATAGGTATTCAAGAAATTTTCAGTGAGATGAGGCCCTGTGCTGAAGGCCCTGTGCTGTGTGACTCTGGATCTCTGATCATGCTGATGGAGCCTGGGTGTTAGGAGGTTGGGATGATGCCTGCTGTAGGTGTATGTCTTCTACTGCCAGGTGGGAGCAGTGGCTTCCTCCACTGTTCTCTGCGGGGGGTAGATTTGTTACGCTTATTTGGCAGGTGGAACTTATGAATTAAAGAGAGATTTATCTTCTTTATTTTTCTATGTGAAAGGAATTAGAATCAGACCTTTATTAGAATCAACCTCATGTTTATATCTGTAGGAATCTATTAAATGCTCACTAGCAGTTTTATCCTAAGTTGCTCTTCATCTTATTGACATCCATTGAAGCCTACATCCTAACTAAAATATTTCCCTCTGTCATCTTCAGTGTGTAAAAATATTTCTATGAGTATATGAAAATCTTGGCAGAGTTACAATTTCTTGCACCATGGATTATTTTTAGACTTAAGTTCTCTGATTTGTTTTTGTAGGATCCCCACGCTGAAGAGTTTGAAGACAAAGAATGGACGTTTGTCATAGAGAATGTAAGCTGGAATGTTATGTTTTTCTTATACATGTAAGACTTAATCATTTAAAAGACTGAAGGGTATCCAAATGCTGAATAAGACTTGAGTAGAATTTGAGCAACAGTAAAGCCTTGCTCTGTAGTAATGATCACTTATTAAAATACTTGTTATGTTACAATTAAAATACAGGAGAGGGGAGTACTATACTACACTGCTTAAATTCCTTCCCTGTAAGCATCAGTCTTCCTTGCATTATTTTGCTATGAGCAATGGAGTAAACAAGTCAGAGCTGGGTTATGACTCATTGTTGTATGGGTTATGACACATTATTTTTCTATGAGCAGGGGAGTGAACAAGTCAGAGCTGGGTTATGACATCTGTACATCCCAACAGCAGTGCGGCCTTACTGGTTTCAAATGCCGCTCTTTAGTGAAGAGCACAGCTTTGTAGGTGAGGAAATTGAGGCAGGGTGGAGAGGTGGGACCAGCCATGGTCACCTAAGTGAAGAGCAAGAGCCATGACGTGCCCCCTGGGATCCCAGTCTCACTCTCCGTGTGGGAGAGCTGTCTTGTGCACCCAGTGAAAAACCAAAAGGCAGCTCCTGTGAATCTCTGTCTCGGAGGAGCCAGGAGCTCCTAGAACTTCCCAGAGCTGAGCTCCTGAGGGCTGTACAAACAACAGGCTTTCCCAAACAGCAGGGCTTAACATTGCATAGAGCAAGTGCTTTGTAAAGTACTTATTTCCTTTCTTTTCTCTGTGTTGGGCTGCAGCTTCTGCTCTGAGACTGCCTGAGCTCAAAATTGGGGTGCCACTCTACCTGGAGTTTCCCTGAGTAGGAAATTTTTTAAAAATATGTTTAAAAGGACTATGGCATCAAGATAGCGTCTTTATTTCTCATTACTATAGTTTCATTCTGGACTGCTTCTCAAGAACATGATTTAATTTTTATTTATGTTGCTTTTAAATAGTAACAACAATATTGCTCATCTACTGGGTCATAGTACTGCCACAGAGCACTGAAGTATGGGAAAGCAATGAAATTTGCATGTTGCCCTTTTTTGCTTAGCTGCTTTTGCTTGTTATCAGACGTGATTTGGCTGTCCAAAGCTAAGGTTTATTCTGATTGCCAGTGTCTGAACATTTAAAAGGGCTGAAAGCAAAGGGCTTAATTTCTACTTTTGTTTTTAAATGTCAAGTTTCTCTTCTTGTTTATGAGGCTTATGAACACAAAACACAGTTTAGTTACTGTTTCCTGAAGTTTTCTTTTCTTTCTCATTTAGTTTATTTTAATCAGGGAAGTCTCCATCACCAATTGTCACTGTGCAAGTTACTCAGGATAAAACAATGTCAGTGTATTTCTCAGCCAGCCCCTTTGGGCATAGTTGGGTTTCCTGTGACGCTGCAGCAGATTTTTTTCAGAAGTTTATAGTGGGTGTGTAAAAACTTCATGTCCTGCTTTATAACACATTGTTTTTTTCCACATGTCATCGTATGATATATAGAGGTGGCCGTAGTACAGCTGCTGCATGCTGTTCTTCCTCTGTCTCAAATCTTCTCTGAGCTGCAGTAATGCTTGCAGCATGGGAGGTTGCTTCAGTTGCTATGCCCCAAAACAGATGGAAATGGTTCCAGCATATATTGGAGATGGAGCAATCTTTTGTTACGTGCAAACTTATTCTTTGCGACCTTAGTTATGCCATTAGTTAATCCCACGAGAATTGGTATGTAGATAATTATCCTTCACTTAGAGAATATGTAAATATTATCCTCAGAATAATAAATTTTATAAATAGTTTTATTGCAACAATTAGAGAGCTAAAAGCTTTTTTTTTTTTTTGGATGAAACACTACTGAAAACTGCAGATACTGCCAAAAAATATGGTCTGTGAGTATGCTTGAAAATATTGAGAAACTCTTTTCCAAGAGTAATAGCTCCACTTAGTGGCGGATGATAATATGTTCATCTGTTCGAGCAAAACACAGATGATCCCAATGGCTGGCTGACACTTCAGAGCACAAAACACCTGCTTCATCAAAATCTGGGAGCTGGCGAGACAGAAGGTTGATCTCCTCTCCTTAAATTGTTGACATTTACCCTTTCAGGTTTAACATGTGGTCTTCCTGCTTTTAAAGGAACGTGTTTGTGCTTGAACTTGACACATATGTCACAAGTGCAGCGACATTTACAGTCCTGTGCGGGATTTTCCTTTTTGTCCAAGTATGTTCTCTGCCCTCAGGGGCTGCGAGGGTTCCTTTTCTCCTTGGTTTGCAGCACTCAGAACGCAAAATACTGAAGCATGAAAAGTTAATGGACATTCTTTCATTACAAAGCATTCTGAATTCTGCTTAAAACATTTCTTTTAAGCTTTTTACAATTATTATTAAAAATAAGTCTCAAATAATTTTGTAATGCTTCTGTATGGCTGAGCAAGGACCAGCTAACAAAGATGCTCTGCTGAAGGTTGAGGCCTCTGTTGGCAGATGATACCAAACTCCAAACAAGATTATTCAGGACTTTCAGGTGAAATTCTAAGTAGCGGTGGGGTGACTTGTGCAAGATGACCATACTGTAAATGAAAATTAAGCAAGATATTTGTTTCTTGGGAGTATATTTGTTGGTTTGTTTGTTTGCGGTTTGTGTGTGTGTGTGCTTGGCTTTTTTGTTTTTTTGGGGGTGGGTTTTTTTTTTCTTAATTCTGCAAATACATGTACTTTGTGATACATCAAATTGCAAGATTTTTTTGAACCGTACTTTTAATGTTTTAGTCACTCTGTATTTGCATTCTAGTAAATGGTTTCTTAATAATTAAATGTCAGTACTAATTCTTTCAGCCTCTTCTATGTATATCTCATTCATAGCTGTGTTCTTTGCATATTTACTGCTAACTTTCTTATTTCTAATTTCACCTTTATTTAATCAGACTCTATGTATTTGGTTTTCTGTCTTTTCTTCATGAGGCAGTTCTTTGAATTGTCTTGTTTTTGTTGTTCTGAATAATCATATCAGATCTTCAGATTGACTGTTGCAAGCTGGAGAGCAAGAAATTCATAGCTAAGAATAAGACTTACCCATCTGTGGAGAGGTAATAGGCTTTCAAACCCTTATGGATTTGCATTAGTTAGTCTTGCCTATTCAGTTCAGAGAACAAGGACTAGTCACCTTCCATTTGAAAATATGAGCCACTTCCTCTAGTAAGTTATTTTTCTCTCACATTAATCTGGAGGATAATTTGATCATGTACTCTTTCCACACTTGGTTCCTTTCCCTGCCTGAGCTCTAATTTCCAGTGTTAATTTTTTCAGCATTAACTTCCCATTTCTCTCATTAATTGCTTTCCTGGAGTTTCTGGTGTACCAGTGCTCAAGAAAGAGCTTCCACGTGGCAACAGAGACTGTAGATACCAGGGAAAACTCTCACAAACAGCATCAATATCTGCAGGTCAACCTTTCCATGGGATTTCCATGCTCTCCCATTTAAGTAAAAGAACAGTGCATGTTTCTAAATACATCTTTGTATTTTAGTGGTAAAATTCTTTGAAGTTAATTGACCCGTGCTGAGGCACATAAGAACATCCATTGAGGACAGACGATCACATTTGCCTGTTTGCTGATGGCTTTCTAAACAACTACCTCCTATATTCTTTAATGAAGTTGAAAAATACATGGAATGTTTTCAGAGGGTAAAGATTTGGTCTATGAAACAACTTTTGCTGCTTTTTGTAGAATTTTTCTCTGCTCAGGTTTGTATCTGTGATAGCTAATAAATGGTGTACTAGTATATTCCACGGTTCATTGTAGGCTTCTCCATCTTCCCTCCTATGCCTTATGTTTCACCTTTGTATATAGCTTATTCAGAGGGCCCAGGGTTGTGGTGTGTGAGCCCTTTCAAGTAGCATGGATGTAATCGAGCCATTGGCAATCATGGCTGTATCCCTGATACTAACCATATTCCTCTTTATGTTGTGGGCCTATTAGAACTTGGTCTTTGCTGACTACAGAAGAAGACATCCCAGACCTCCTATATTTGGCAGGGTAATAGAGAAGAATGCCCCACCTGTTCTTGAAGCTTTGCTCCTGGATTCATCTAGGCTGTCCTTTGGCCTAAAGGCACCATCATTCCAGGCAAACACTTGCCTAAACTATTTTTAAAAACTTTTTAAGATGGGGTCCCTGCAGTGTCTCCAGACAGTCTGTTCCAATGCTCCATTGGCCTTGCTGTTGGGAATTGTCCTGGCCTATATCTCTGTGGGTACCGTTGAAGGCTGCTTTTTCTTGTCTTACTAATTACAGCTATGGGGAACAGATTCTTCTTTCTGTGACGCTGGAGGCTCCCTCCTTTCTTCTCACTTCTGACTAATCAACCACAATAATGTGATAGTGGTTACACATGGGATTTCATTTCCCTTGATTGCATTAGCAGATCATTAGCACTCTCTTTCTAAGGATTCATTTATGAGTGAGTGTTTCAGCATCCTGCTCTGCTCCTGCTGCCCATTGCTTTCAGGGGCCAGCAGTGCCCAGCTCTCCCTTCACATCATCACCTGCCTGGTGAAGCATTGCCCTGAATTTCCAGGCAGTTCTTGTATTGAGATCTTGGAAACTGAACTTGCTTCTGTGTCTCTCCTTTCTAGAGAGTCTTCCAAAATGTTTTGATGTCTCTTTTTAGACCACTGTTTTCTAATAGTGCCTTTTTGAATATTAAGGTAATGAATGGTGAAGAAAACCATGCCAACCTTTCAAGTTTGACAGTGATTTATATAAGATGTCAAATGTACATCCTTCTGTGAGACACATCGATGCTTCCAGTCATTTCTTTATACCTTAACCAATACAGGTATTCTAAGTGGCTTCTCCAGGAAAATATGTCCAATGAAAGCTACTGAACTGAGAAAAAAGGATTTCAGAGTTTGCTGTTGGAGCTAGTCTACAGCAAACATTTATAAAGAATAACATGTTTAAGCTGAAAAACGAGACCTATCTTTTCCTTTTATCTATTGCTCTTGCATAGCTTCAGGAATCGTAACCCAAAAAAGAGTTCTGAACCGGCCTCCACTCAAGTGTGAGCAAAGCCTTTAAATAAAAGAAATGTTAGAAAAGGTTACAGAACATTTCACGTAACCTAGTTTCATTTTGTTGGTACAAGTGCATTGTTTTGTGGTGGTTTTTCCCCCTCCCAGAAGTTCTGTATCATGATTGCTTTGAGGGGTCTGGAGCAGAAGTCTTATGAGGAGTGGCTGAGGGAGCTGGTGGTGTTTAGCCTGGAGAAGAGGAGGCTGAGGGGAGACCTTACCCCTCTCTACAACTACCTGAAAGGAGGGTGTAGTGAGGTGGGGGTAGATCTCTTCTCCCTCGTAGCTAGTGATAGGATGAGAGGAAAGTTGCAAGTTGCACTAGGGGAGGTTTAGATTAGATATTAGGAAAAAGGTCTTCACTGAAAGGGTTATCAGGCACTGGAACGGGCTGCCCAGGGAAATGGTGAAGTGACCATCCCTGGAGGCATTTAAAAGACATATAGATGAGGTGCTTAAATTTAGTAGTTTAGTAGTGGACAGGTTATGGTTGGACTTGTTGATCTTAAAGGTCTTTTTCAACCAAATGATTCTGTGATGATTTTTCAGTTTAGATGCCCTAAAGCATGTTATATCACTCACAGGTTTGGAGAGAGAATTTCTCTCTCCTAAAATGTCCATCTCTTACTTTTAGGCATGACAACACAAATAAAGATTATAAATAATGTGAAAGTAATGGGAAAGAGAGGGGAGGTGGATGAGATGTAGAAATGAATTTGTTTCTAGCCTTAAAGGTGACCAATTTTAAATGTGATACAATAAAATGAGGTATTAGCAAGAAGTTAAGTTTGCATCCCATACGGCTGTTTATGTTGTTTTCCAAATGAGGCTTTTCAAGAAATAGCAGCTCATTTGAATGTGGACACTAATTAGCCCAGAATTCTGGTAAAATCAGACTTTTGTACTGAATGTTTAAATATTTTACTACAGCAATGCTGTGGTGCTAACTTTGCAAGAGCAAGTTTTGCTTTACATCAGGAAAAAAACCCAAGTCTAGATGTCAAATCTTCCTACCTGTTTCTGGAAATAAACGTTGGGAGGCAAATGCCGGCGTAGCTTGGTAAATTGAAACTCTGAATGCTGTCAGTGCCGTTTACAGAAAGAACCTGGCGAAAAAGACTGGCATACAGAATAAGATGATTCCTTGTTTGCTGGTCAGTTGCTATACCAGAAGTTATTACAAAATCTTGGCTATCTCTTCTAGTGCATCTTTGCAGCATGTGGAAGCTTAAGTTTAAATTGGCTATTTGCTTTATTTAAGAAAAAGCAATCAAAAAAGCTCTATCATTCATTTTGTATTTTCTGCTTGAAATAAATTTTTGATTTAAAATAAGAACCGACCAGGTTAGCCTTTTTTCGAATTAAATGTCTGCATTTAGTACATTTAGAACAGGAAGCTTGTAGTTCAGACATGCTTTCCTGGTCCTTTAATTCCCCTGTCATATTCTGCTGTATGTGATTATGTGAACTGTGACTCCGTCTGTGTAAATTAGGCTGGGTATTCTGGTCTAGATATAGCTAGGAATTAAATGCTGCTTTGTTAGCCATCTCACTCTGCTTTAAATGTAATAGAGAATCAGAAAACTTGTTTTACTCTCAGTTTTTGCTTATATTAAATATTTAGCACTTTGTTCTAGTTGAGAAATCTCCAAGATTAGGTTTTTGGAGCAAAACTTGTGGAAATTGTCATCTTGATTGTCTGCTCTGGCTCTGAAGGAGACGCAGTAGGAAATCTTTCTAGGGGGCCTGATGCTGTGTTTTTTCAGTAACACATTGCTGTTTCTTGTGCGCACCACAATGGCATTTCTGTGCAATTATAAATAAAAGTAGTAAAATGATCGGAGACAGGGTCTCTGCTCTGGTAAGGAGCAGGAGAGAGGCTTGTGCATAGAGCAAACCACCCTGTTTTAGGGTGTCTGGATGTGGGTGAGTCGCCTGTCTCTCCACACCGACCCTATGGAGGTCACTTACTTAAGCAAACCCCTCAGATTAGGGACCTTCTCTGAAAATTACAGAAGATAATGGAAGTGGATTGTACACGTGAGTTCTGCTGGAGAAATTTTGCACCAAATGCTGTAGGCCAAGTAAATGACCACCTGTATTTAGGGCAAGCCATTGGGAAGGCCTGATGAAAAACTGTGAGGTTTATGGGTGTTTTCTCCTCTGTATGGCACGGCAGACGGAGGGGAGGCATCAGTGGTCCTGGTTTGAGGTAGGCATCATGAGAGCAAGTGCTGAGTAAGCTTTTCCAAACAGCTCTGTCAATTAGTTTTATATTTTGACCTGCTCAACCCCTATATCACCAAGCAAAGCCTGCTAGTTGCTTCAGATGGTGTTCACTCATGCCGTACTGCTGTCTGCAATGGACGTTTTACTTCAGACCAAAGCAAGACTGCGCCCAGATCACCTGAAGTTAGGGCCATCGCTAATCCTTTTTAGCATTAGTATGTAATAATGTATTAAACCAGAACCATGAGATGACAAAAATCTTGTCTAAATGAGAATTTTAGATGAATTGTTGAAAGAACTTTTAATAGCTAATTAACTTTCTACACTTTTAATACCTTATTTATCTTGAATCAGTAAAATAGAGTATGAAATGTGAGTCCATCCAACGCTTCTCTG
Organism: Mesitornis unicolor; assembly: GCF_000695765.1. NCBI lineage: Eukaryota > Metazoa > Chordata > Aves > Mesitornithiformes > Mesitornithidae > Mesitornis > Mesitornis unicolor. Next base: position 62,464 of record NW_010207953.1, read on the forward strand.
TGTTTTTTAAAAACATTTATGAACGTTCTCTTGTTATTTGATATTCATCTCCCAGATGAAATGTAGTGCCCAAACTGTCCTTTAAATAATGCTGTTTCTAATTCTGTGTTAATAACTGCACCAAGTAAATCTGTATCAGATCTAATCTGGGAGATGATATGGCAGTTTTGAAAACTATATTACAGCATTTCAGTTTAAAATTTTCTAAAAAAGGAGACATCTTATTTTCTGATATTTATGCTACAATTACATGAGAGAGTCTCGCAAATGAAAGACAGAGTCTGGAGGCCACTGGGCGTTGGGCAGAACAGCCTGGGTATTAGACGCTGGCTTTATAAGCTCAGTAAGTGCTGTATGCTGCAACATTTATGATGGAATGAGTTTGATGACATGTAATTTATATGGTTATTATTGATTCACAGTAGTAAAGTACAACTGTTTTCTAAATTGTTAGAGCCATTTTGTTTAGGTTTTGGGGAGGGTTATTTCCTGCTAGAAGAACGTGTCTCCTATAGATGAGTGTACTGTGCCAGGCAGCCGATCAGAGTTGCTATCAGTGGTATTCTTTGCCAGCTGGAGGGAGGATGCTGCTAAACAAGGCAGACAGCTTTGGAAACGAACCTCTAATACTACATTAGGCGCATTTAAAATCAGCAGTGTGTTTCAGCCATTCTTAGTGTATGTTTATTCATAGAAAATCAGCAGTAAAATATACTTGCCAGCACATACAAGAGACAGAGTCTGCATGAGGTCGTTTCTCTTTCAGACATCAAATACAGAAGAGTGTCTTGGTAATTGTTTTACAGTGGGGTTCTAATCATACTCTAGGGGTAAGCTGAGCCGAGCAACTTGCCTTTTAATAGAAAAGTATTTGCTTTTAAGCTTGTTCAGCTTGCCACTTTTTTTTTTTCTGGTTTTGTGTCTGAGTGTGTTTTTACATTTACATACAGTCATGGATATGTGTTTGCTCTTGATGCAGTTCGGAATATCATTATGTAAAACACCACTGTCTGGGGCAGCATTATGATGGATAAATCTCATTTTTGACCTGGTAGCTGTACGGTGTTGAAACAGCGTATGTTGCAGCCATGTTGTACAAAATATTCAGTGTTGAAAATGGAAAAAATAGCAATGCATTTAATGAAAAATATTTTTGACACAAGTCACCTTCAAAGGCAGATAATCTGGGAGTCCAATTGAATATGTTGGTTGATTTGAGATAATACCTTGCAATTGCATGTGCTCAAGGTACGGAAATATGTGTCAAAAAAGAATTAAAATATCCATTATTGTGTAAAATGTAGCTCTGCATTAAGTAACTGGATAGGATTGTATGTGCAAGCAGTTGTAATTTAACTTGGAGCGTATTATTTAAAAATAGTGGCCACCAGCAGAACAGGGGCTGGCTGACAGAAAAATAAGAGTTCTGGCTTCCTGAAAACCTCTGTTATTAGGAAGCCCATCTGGCGGTGTAATTGCACCGAGTGTCATTGCCTTCAGCCTCTTATCTTTTGATTGTTAGCTGTCTTAATAGAGTTTAATATAATGGAAATTAATTGACCTCCATAACTTAATTGATGCCATTTCATTCACGTTTTTTCCCTCCCAGCATATTCTTCATTCTGAACTGATACTGCTCCATCACGTTGGTGTTTTCACATGAAGTTGCTCCTTTCTCATTGTTTTGCATTATCTCTATCTAAGCAAAATTGCTTCTTGAATCTTGACAGACAGCATAAATAAACTTTTTCTGCCTCAGTTTAGGTGTGGTGGTAACGTGAGACTAGGCTGGGAAGACTGAGTGAATAAAATGACATCAAATAAAGTGCCATAAAATGACATCTTGTAGCTGTTCAATATTTTCTGTGATTCCACATACTAGAATAAGATTAAACTGAATTTCTGCCAAATTCTTGACCCATGTAAAGTTGCAACCCTGAGCTCAAAGATTGCTGTTCTGAGTGCAGGGTCTATACTTAAGCAATGTTTCTTACATTTTCCAGTCGCCTGAAAAATAAAGTGTAATAATATACCAAATGTGGTTAATTTAAATCCTGAAGATGTTACAGTTGTGTGTTATACTGTGCTGTTAAATAGTGATATTTCTGCTTTTGGTGTGTTTTCTGTAGACCAGACCTGAGAACTAACTGGACTGTCCTTGCTGGGAGTGTAGCAAGTTGGTAGAATGGCAGGCTGAGTATGATGGGCTCCAGGCTCTGAGTTAATACCTTGTGGTGCACTGCCCCAAATAGGAAACTGCCAGGTCTGCCTCTGAGGGCTATAAATAAACAAATTTATTAGTTTTCAGATATTTTCTTTAAAGGCTCTCAGTTGGTTTTTTTTTTGCATGTAGTTTTAATGATTTATACCATAAGAGCGTTTTGCTCAGCAACGAAATGAGATGCAGAAAACTCTCTTTGTTCCCTAAAGCAAAAAAGCCTCCACAAAACAGTCACTAGTTGCAGGCAAGCACAGCACAAAAGTCAAAGAACGCATACAATATTTACCAAATCAGAAGTAATGTTGAAAATTACTTGAAGAATTCTCTTTTTTCCCCCTGTAAATTAGGTCCCTGAAATGGGATTTAATTATATTTGCATTTTTTTTCTGATGAAGTCAGAATTGAGAGTGAGAAGTCAGTTGGAAAGAGGGATTTGTCAGTGCTTTCCATGTTTAAGAGCTAAATAAATTCAGAAAAGAATACAAAAAGAACACAGAAATGAACTGCTTTCAAAATCCATCTCTGACAAAATCTTAGATCTTTTCACCAGTCTTCCTAACCCCAGGGTTGGGTGGTTGGTTGTTTTCTTTCTCCAACCCTACTATTCTGGTATTCTCTGTCCTTTAACATGTCTTTCACTGAAAATGAGAAGCACAAGACCCAAAAAATAGCAAATGTTGCTGCCTAAGAATCTGTTGTCTGCAACAGAAAAAATATATCTGTATATTCAGATAATGTGGGCAATGGGGAAAACAGGAGCAGTGAGAATGAGCTGTAGCTGGGCCCAAGTGGAATAAGAGCGAGGGAAACGGTCTTGCAGAAGTACCTCTGTAAAGTGCCAAAATCCTGAATGACAGAGGCGCTGGGTGCTTGCTTCCAGAAGCAGCCACAGGAAGGAGCGTTATGAGTTAGGGGGGATTTTGTTTATTTGTCAATGAATTGGCAAAATGGAATATTCGGTAAATAACCCTAAAAATCTGTCAGCAAAGAATTAGTATAAAGTTCATATGCTTGTTGTTCCATGAATCGTCTGTGTAAATATTTCCATTAATTACTTTTAATTCATATTCTATAACTTTAATTACATATCATAACCAAAGAAACTCATTTATTAGGAAGGATTTGAAGTATTAAATAAATAGACTTTATAAATAACTAGTATGGACACTGTTGAGGAAGGATATTATCTCAGAGGATATTTGAGAGCTGTGGAACAATTTGGGTATTTCACCTGGACTTGATGAAATAGTTCTGGCTTTAATCCAGCCTACTCCATCACGACCTCTGCATCCTTTCTCTGCAGTTTCCCCTTCAGATGAAGCGGCTTTCTGCTGCTTCATGGAAACCAAACTCCTTCTCTGATTTTTTTTTTTAAATTGTTTTTATTTATCTGTTTATTATTTCTGTAACTCATGTATTGTGAAATACTTTTAAAAGTGGTTTAGCATCTTTTGAATTTGGTTCTTGGTAATTTTTAAATTTTTTTTGCCTAACTCTAGTTCAGTCTTTGGAAGTTTGTGTACAAGTTTCCTGTGAAGAGTCTGTATTGCAGAATTGGGAATTTGACTGACTTACTAAACTGAGCAAGTATAAGGCGAACATGGGGAAATGTGAAGTCTGCCACAAGTGAGAACATGGGGAATATTAAGGGCTGACTTCTTTCTGCATTACAAATTCCAGTTTTCTTTGGTCCACCGCACACGAATGTTGCTTTGCAGTTGATGAAGATTCTTTATTTGTCTTCACACATCTACGTTGTAACTTTACACTTCCTCAGAGCAGCTGTGGTAGGCATCCCAAATTATGAGTGATTGCCTGAGCTGGTGCAGGTTGTGGAGACCATCCAGATGTGGGAACATCATTGCTGCTAGTTTTTGGGCAGATGGGAACAGTCTCAGAAGAATTTGGACCTCAGTAGTCTTGAGCATTTCTTGACTGTGGACAGTTCTTTGTCACTACAACAGGAAAAATATGGTTTAAGTTACGTTCTGTGCTGGTGTGGTCACGGCTGTTCTGCTTTTTATACTTTGAAGCCAAACCCTTTCAGAAATTAAAGGAGTCTTCCTGAGTTACATTTGAATCACATTTTCTTGGTATTTTCTTAGCAAATGGAAGCTTAATGGTGTTATTTTAAGTGATAGCTGAGTTTCTGAAAGTCATGGTGTGAATGCCTATGATCTGGTAAGACAAAACTGTGTAATCTACAGTCTCATCCCTATCAAGCAAAACTCTTCTGTGTCTCATAGCATGTGCAAAACCTTTTCCTACAGCCACGGTTCTTTGAAAAGCACTGTTCTTTTTTCATTGGAAAGTGGGTTTTGGTTTGGTTTTGGTTGGTTGTTTTTTACCTGACAGGCAAAGGTGAGTTGGAGTAATGGGCTGTGGTTTAGAGCTTATAGTATATGGATTAGAAGAAAATGATTGATTATGAAATGGCTTTTGTCTATGAAGTATATCATCTGGGGAAGCCAATTGTTTGGGTCAGACTGAGTGTGCCAGAGAGCAATCTGTCAGGTCATCTTCAAATTGCTGAGTAATGCCAAGGATACTCATTACTGTCGTTGCAGGGAAGAGCTCTCGCATTGTCTTCAAATACAGTATGAGTATAGTAACAAGTAATCTGTAACTCAGTTTGATTTGAAACTGGGTGTGATGGCACAAGTGATTTGTATTTATTCTCCCCATCTTCTGTGAGACCCCCCACCCTGCAGCACTCTTCTTGTCACTGTTCTACCTGGGAAGGCTTTCCAGAAGTTATTAAAGCTGTTCTTAGCTTGTCCTCTGGCACACAGAGGTGAGTAGCTGAGCACGCAACAGCCAAAACAGTCCTGGATCCCCCTGGCCCATAACGTGAGAGATGGGGATGTCTCCTGCATGGTGGCTTTTCGGCTGAGCCTTAGAATTTAAAAGGAAGGAAATGAAATTGTGTGGAACCACCTTCTCCCAGCATCTGAATTTTCCCGAAAGTTTTAAATTATGGCAGATTTGTACCCACCCTGTGTAGTGTGTCCTGGTGAAACCCCTTGCAGAATGCTAACTTTGCATAATGCTGGTAGTGTGTTACAACCACTTGATGGCACCCTTTGATTTGGTACATACCTCATTAGCTGTAGCATAGTGCAGTGTAGCTGTAGTATTTGTAATGGAATAACACGTAAGAACTAAAGACTGCAAGGTATCTGGTTAATGTAGAGATGAAATGAATGAAACAGCAAGGCTAAGCTTTCCTGACCCTTCATGAGAGAATAGATGAAAAAAGGAAGAATAAGCTATTGTGCCGAAGGGAGATGATGAAATTCAAGATCCACACACATAATCTCTGGCTCAGCCTCTGAAATGTTAATCCCTGGGTAGAATTATTTGAGCTGTAGATTGCAGTTTATCATCAAAATGGCACTGTGTCAAACAATACTTCTTGTATGTGTGATGTTTAGAACTATCCAATTTTAATATAAAATGGTTCACAGAGCGCTGTCTAACGTTTAAGTAGCAACTCATTAAGCTCAGGATGCTTTTGCTCGTTTCTGTACATCCGTGGTAATTGTGTGGAGTTATATTCCATAGATCGCTCGTAGGGTCTGTTACCAGCCATAGAGTATGTTTTAGGAAGCGATCTGTTTTGATCTGAGCAGTGACAGGTGATGGGATGCTTGTTAGTTATTGTAACACAAAGTGGTCCAGGATGTTTATTTTGAGGTGCTCATTTAATTTTTACAATGAAGAAATCTGCCAAAAATTTGCTGATGGCTTAAAAATCCCCAGGATTTGAGTTTAATGTTTTGTCAAGTTGTGTGAAGAGTTATTTTGAGGTTACAAAAAATATTTTCTCATTATGTTTTACAAGCTGGAAGGCCTTTCAGGTTTTTCTTTCCTTGCTTTTAATGTATGCCAGTAGAGGGAGTAAAAAAATTACCATCCCAGTAAAGATAAAATATTCTGCACTAAAATTCAGCCCTTTCTCCTTTAGAAATCCTAATATTTCATACTGTGATCTACTGAAAGGAAAAGATCTAGTACCTTGAGAAAGGAGAATTAGGACAAGATAAACAGAGCCCAGGTAGTTTCTGAAATGTAGCAATGTGTGAGACAGCATAATTATTAGAGAAGAGTATTTCAATCCAAAGATATATTTAGAAATATGAATTGCACTTCCCCCCTCCCCCTAGTACTTATGGCTTATTTGAAAATCATAATGTGATTTTACCATTACAGCAAAACTCAACATGTTTTGGTGCATGCCAGTTTCTCTGCATTTATTTTTAAAAGTGGCCTCTGTATAAATGTGCAATTAAATTATGTAAGGCACTTGCATATGTGAAATAGTTAAAAATAAGGGGGATGTTGTTGCAAGTTCTGCTTTTTTTTGCTTGGGAAAGGTGAGAGACTGAAGGAGGAAAAGGGAGGAAGCGGAGTGTAAACCCTGCCAGCCTGGCACATTCGTAATTCCTCTGTGGAAGTTGTTTCAGAAGGTGCTGAGATTTGAAGCAGAAACTATTTGGTGATCTTCCCGTATTTAAAAAGTCTCTTCAGCATGGTGATAATTAAAATCTCCTCTAAAAATATGCCAGTATCAACAAGAGATTTTGAAAGTCTCTGGCATGTTTGGTTAGCAGGTATATACCCAGCGTTTCAGAATTGTAGGCCTGACTGAGCAGTCACGATGGCTGTGAACTGAACTATGAAGGAGGCATTTGTCTTAGAGTGGGACCTTTTGTGTTAATCCTTCCAACCTTTATATCGTAGCATTTCATGATGGTATTTAGTCAACGAATAACTTGTATTGTGCTCTTGTGATCCCTCTCCATCAGAAATGAGTGTCTGTGTGGAATAAGTATCAGTGTTAGATAAGAATTATTATTTTATTATATGCTTTTCCTGCACTGTGGCCTTTTTCCTCAGAGGCTGGTGCCTTAGTTGTACATGTAGTTTCTAGATTAATATTTACAAGTGGATACTCAGGAGATGAATGTGATTGCATTGAATGTGCAGCTGTTTATTTGTGCATTCAGTTATTTTCTGTGCACCCTAGATAAACGTGTTATCAAAGCATATCTCAGCACAGATATTCACGTCTCAAAATTACACATACCAGTAAGATCATGTTATGTCCACAAATGCCTAAGACTCTCTTTAATTTTAAAATGCATAGGCTAAGAGCTTCACTGCTGTCTGCCCAGCCCAAACACATTAGGCACAGAGTCTATAAGCACTGTCACCAGCATTTTGCTGCTTTAAAAAAGGTATTTTTCTCCTCTGACTGCCTTTTGCATGTCTCTGCCTCAGATTGCTGTTTCTGGGTTTTGCTGCTGCATCAGCCTCAGTATTTTAGCTGTTTGGGCTTGCACTAGCTTCCTTGCTGATGTTCTGTCTCCTTGTTCATTCTGTATGTTACGCTGAAGACAGGAGCACTTTCAGAAAACGGGTGTTGGAGAAAATTATACAAAGACATATTTTGTGCTGTAGTGTTTATTTGTGTGAGATGGTTAAAGTTTTTGCAACTTTTTAAACTGTTCATCCCTTAATTGAGTCTATTAAAAATGTGCTCAAAATGACCACGTTTATTAGAATTGAGAAAGTTATGTTTCATTCTTTCACACTGCTATAAAAGATAAAACTTGTATTCGAAAAATGAGAAGTTTAATTTTGGTTTGGTATTAGTCTTTATACCAGGTATTTTGACCTTGAATTATGTATAAATTTGAAGATCAGGTTTGATCAACTTAGGAACACAGAGTTACTTCAGTGCGTGTTTGTTTAAACTTCCATTACAAATGAGACACTTGATTAAGATTCTTGTGTCCTGTTTTGCAGCATGCTGGTAATTAAACAAATATAAAATCTATCTTTAAACCAGAATATGTACAGAAGCAAGTCACAGCAAATCTTGGTAGTGGTGTTTTGTGTACTGGCTGGAAGTGGTATGAAGAAGTCTGCTGAAGAGCAGCTTTAAAATGTGTCTGAGATGTGTACATGGATTTCACTGTCAAGCTTTTAAAAATTATTTTCTTCTAAGTAAGATTTCTAATTGCTGTACTTAAAAAGAATGAAAGGGGGTTTTAATATCTTGTCTCTGATTTTTTTTATTTTTAGAAGTAATTCTACTGTGTTTTAGAGCTTCAAATATCGGGGGGGGGGGGGGAACAAACCAAAGACATTTGTGTACGGTGCCTGTGGATTTCTTTTTTTACTGAAACAAAGCTAATGTGTATCATGAAAACTTTGTTCTGAGCTTACTGTAATATCTGGCTTCTATATTTCTTTATAAGGAGTGTACTAAAATGTTGGTTATCAGCCTCTGTTACAATTTTAACTTCGAGTTCATCTTTCGAAGGAAACCCTTTGTGCCTGACTGAATTTTGACTTGATAACATCAAACCTGAACAGATTTTTTGTTGTGCATGTTGTGAGCTTCTGCGTTCCCGAGCTAATTGAATGTAAAGAGTCACACAGAATTGTAGTATTTACTGGTGAACCTGGACAGACAATATAATTACTCCATTGCAGCTTGATTTCTGTGCAGTTGAAGCACAACAGCATACCCTTGGTTTTGTTTAGGTTACATCTGGATTAATGCTGGCTTACAATTATTACTCACAGGGCATTATCATTTCAGATCTCTGCATCTACTTTTAAGGTACGCCAATTGCTGTAATTAATTAAAGTGCTGCAGATGCTGCTGGTTAAGCCAATTTAAAGAACAGAGCGTGAATTTCCAGTTATGTGAGCTAGATAATGGTAATGCCTTAACGTGGTAGTCACTCTTGTGAGCCAATTACTGCTCAAGATAGCTGAAGCAGGTCTGTGGTTCACTCTCTGCCTTTGCCCGTTCTGAGAATACACATCTCCTTTTTATGCCTTTTACTGCTGAGTAATCTTAGTTTTCCTCCCTGGTTGTGGGGTGGTCCGACTGACAGCTTTTACTCTTAATAAGCTTAGAGGTAATAATCCAAGTCCTGTAGGTCACATGTACAATATGCCTTTCAGTTTCTTTTTTTCCTGCTCTAGTTTTGCCAAAGCATCAGGCTCGTTGTAATATTATACGAGTGCTATTGCTAACTACTGGGACTGGAGCACTACTTTCTGATAATTGATTAATGCAGCCTTCTCGAGGGGATTTTCACGTAACAATAATTACAAGATTAAGTCTGCTTATATTTGTGGGTTTTTTTCCCCCATTTGCTTTTATTGTGGAGTATTTTAAACTATGGATGGATCAAGTATTAAGTTGTTTAACATAGAGATTTTTTTTTAATTCCATAAATTGGGTTAACTTCACAGCCAAGAAGTAGAAAAGAAAATATTTTTATTAGAGATACTCTGTATTTATTAATTTATTCTTGTATTTGTTTTTGATGGCAACATGATATGTTAATAAGCAAACCATTGGCAATAGCATTGCTTTTTGTACTCATGTGAACTTGTTTCTAGGGGAGCTTTAGAAATGCTGGCAGTATTTAATGCCTGTAACACTCCAGGAGTATTCCTGACGTAGCTGAAATGTGGAGAATAGCATCTTTTAAAAGACTATATAGAAACTGATTATTTGAAACTCATATTTACTTTGTAACGCTTATTTTTGTGACTCATAATTTATGCAAGTGTAATATAATATATGTATATAGTATAAATAAATGGTAATGCATAACATACTTGGTGTTTGATTTGCCAATGCCCAATTTCAAGTTTCAGTCTTAGATTAGCGAGACTCTGTGCTGTGAAATATTTCTGTATTTCTGGAGTCAGCTGTATGATTATGTCAGGTATATTTGAGTAGGGCTAATAATGTACTAATAATGTAAAGGTGTGGCGGCCCCTTAGGACTGTGGAGTGGCTGAATTAAGAAAATGAGTGCAGCCGAGTTCATATGCAAAATAAGGAGAGAGTGGAATTTTCCTAGGATTGGAGCAAAGAGAACAGGTTTTAATCCTGGATCTGTAAACATAAACCTTAAGGATTTGTGAGGTCTTAGAGAGCCTGATGTAGATGCATGGAGAATGGGCACAGGAGAGAAACAGGGTAACATTGTTTTACAGTAGCTAAAGATTGGGCCTAGACAGAGATGGAGGAGGAAATTGGGTGCAGAGGAAAAAGAGTCCGTAATTTCTGAGAGGGAGTGGAAGAGAACAAAGTGCACTACTTAGATGTCTCTGGCCTCATTCCAGAGAATGGAAATAAAGACAAAGTGCATGTGAGTGTTTATCTCTGTCCTTTTGTGTGCTCTTATGTCACCTGAAGCAAAGGGGAAAAAAAAGTCTTTTGGGGGATACTTAAAAAAAAAAACCCGATCACTTTGTTTTACTTCAACCATCCCCTGTCTGCAAGGACAGGGAGCTGAATTCACACGGGCTGGAACAGGAAGAGTAGATCTCCATAAAATACTGCCTGAAAATGCAACTACATGGGGTGACTGAACCATTCTCAGTTTACCACTGTCAAAATGTGTGGTTTCTTGCTCCTTCCTCTCTGCTCTCTACTTTGTGCTGTTGCCCCTTCAGTGCACCCATGTTGATGCTCACTGGCCTTTGGAGAGCTCGTTCATCTCCCTGACCTAACCGAAAATGTGATGTTAGTTTGTTTTTTTTTCTGGATGTTTTCTGTTGATTTACCGAGAGGAACTGGCTTGTGGAAGAAGAGCCAGCAAAGTGCCAGGGCTGGTACAAGGCATGAGCATGTGGCTGGAAAAGCGGGATGCAGGCAGGAGATGAGTTAGGAGTCAGACGCTATCTGATCAGCTGCAGTATCAGGTAGGAGCTCTTTATCTTGCACCTCTGCTCTGGATGAAGGTGATGAGTAGTGTTGCTGGGAGCCCTCATCTTCCCATGCGCTGTGGGAGCTTACACCTTGCTCAGCTGCTCCAGATGGGCGTGGTTGCCTTCACTGGCCCTTTCTTGTCCTCCTGCCTGCAGTGTATCAGTGCTGGAGGGACCTTCCTCTGGATGGGTCTCAGGTGCCTCACGCATCTGCCAGCTGACAGCCCTGTTCCTTCACAGGCAACAGAGGCCTGCTGCTCAGAGACCATGCTTGGATCAAAATGAGCTTTCCCTTCTCTCCTGCAGGCCTCTCTTCCAGCACTGTGGTATTTCAGGGGCACACCAAGAAATCTGTGTGGAGCAGTAGCCATCCTTTCTGAAATCGGCTTGCATCAAATTTCTCTTGGTTTGAGCTGTTTCCTGCCTCACGCTATGGTAGGACACTCTCTCCTTGGTAGTAAGATGGAAAGCCTAAGTTCATGCTTTGGTTTTGTTGAAGCTTAAGAAAGACACTTAATAGACTTATTTTTGTGACACAGAGCTGTTAGCAAAGGTTTTATTAAGGTGCGATACCATTGATCCTTATTGGAAGTTTGGAAAATAATAAAACCATGATGCCTGGATGAGATTTGTGGCTTAGAAGTCATTGTGGCCAGACCTCCTCCTAACCTGAGTAGGAGCTGCACTTGCTGCTATATGGTTACATTAAAAATAAATCCCCCCTTGCAAAAGTTTGCATAATACTGTGTGTGTGTGTGTGTGTGTGCGCGCGCGCGCGCGCGCATGTGTTTGTTTTCATGTGCTGTAAAGCCCTGAGATAGCCCTTATAAAACACAAGATTCTAATAATTTGTTCCCAGGTTTAACAAGGTGCTTAATAGCATGGCTTTCTTTAACTTGATTTAATTACAAGTAGGTCGTATGCTTGAAATCAGGCATACACTTAAATACCTTCCTGAATTGAAGTGCATCATTTTTGGTGTCACTATATCACTGTGTTTAATGGACATGGAGCATTTATGGGCCTTACAGACAAGCATTTGCATACGTGCTATCCTGTGATAACTGGAGCCAGTAACACCAGATCAGGGCCAAACTCTCAGTTACAACTGACTATAAGTTTCCGTAAGACTTACATCTTTGTTTTCTTTATATTTTTCATGTAATAGGAGAAGAATCCTGTAATTATGATTTGCTGCCTGTCCTACTTAGTTTTGCAGTCTTTTTTTGAATAAACTTTATAATGCAAATTAGGTTTAAAGAAATCAAATTGTGGGGCAGAATTTGAAAATTCCTTATTATGTTAAATATGCAGTAATTATTGCTGTTTGTTACAACTGCAGCAGATTGGTTTGGGACATAAAGCTCTTACTGCCCAGTACTTGGTGAGAAGAAAAAAAAAAGGTATATCAAGTTTTCTGCAATTAAAATTCTGGAAAAACTTGTTTAAGAAAATGTTAGTACAAGAACATGCATCTTTTGTCAGTATAATACGCAGCCCTGAACACAGCTCTTTTTATCAACAGTACAGTATTTCATATTTAATCAACATAAAATGAAGTGCTTCCTTCGTATGAATGTAACACAGATCAAGTCTCAGCCAAAGCAAATAAAAGAATGAATGCTTTGTTAATCATCCATAACTAATTTGTGCATACACAAAAAAAATGAAATATGGTTTTGACAAGAGCTTTTTCATAGAAGCAGCAAGGGAGAATTGAACATGTAATGTGCATTAGTAATAGTGAATAGCAATGGGGAGATCTGAGATGTTTGCTTGGTAGGGCTTCTATTTCTTGATAGTAACAGCATTTAACAAAAACCTAAGATAAGAGAAGGGAGGATTTCTTTTTAAGTTGTTTGCCAAAATATAAGATGACATACCTGTGCTAAAGCAGACATGGGTGGTTTCTTGCATGCCTTGCCGTATATTCATAAGTATTGCAGGGAACTGCCACATATCTCTGTGACAAACTCAGCTAATAGATAATACACAGTGAAGAAAATGTTAAATGCATTGCTGCTTTGCACAGGCAATATGATTCTGTTGCTCTGGTGACAGTGTCGTTATGGTTGATGGGGCAGCTTCATTACAAGCCCCTGTTTTCAGGCTATTGCAGCTTTAAAAAAAATCGCCCATTAAACTGAGGTTTTTTTATGCTTGTCAGCCTTGAGGTGAATTTTACTTTAAGTGCAAAGTTAGAAGAAATCCATTTAGTCGTTTCCCTGGTTGAAACAAATTTGGTGGGATTGGATGTGCTTTAAAAAGTTGAGGTTCGTGTTTATTACAGAGCTGCATTTTAGAAAGCTTTGCATTTATCCTTGCTGTTAAAATGTAGATTATGCTGTTTATGGAAAAAAAAAATAAAATAAGTAATCGCACCTGCACTGTACACTATTCTCACTTTTGTGTGTACATAGGGTGTGACAGCTGAGATGTCTTACATGCGTGAGCATGCCCCTGTTCTAGCTTCACACAGATCTTAATTTTCAGCTACTTCCCATTTACCCTAGTTATATACCTACACTTTGCCTCCTGCTTCTTCCCGCATACGTCAGATGCAAATTACATGTCAGCAGTACAGCATTGGCTGGATTCATTGATTCTGTTGGGGGTTTTTTCTCCATTGACTCTGTAGGCGGTGAGTGCTGTGTGCAGGAACCATCACTTGCAAACCATACTGCTCTTAGGTAACAGCCTGGAGTAGATTTGCATATTAAAGTTGTCTCACTGAGTTTTTGTCCCTGATAGTAAGCTGTAGGTTTGGATAAAAAAAATAGGAATAAAGCAGCATGCATAAAAGAGCTGTGTGTTTGTACAAAGACACATTCTTGGAGAGCCAGCTGCTCTAGAGTGAATTTTGTGACTGATACCACGGCCATGGAGCTGTAAGAGTCTTGCAGGCTGTCCTCCAGAGTGGTACCTAGGAAATACAGTGATAGGGGAAGAGA
>NW_010207953.1:76416-96559 GCF_000695765.1 Mesitornis unicolor
TAGCAGGTCTGGAGGTGGGGAGGTTCCAACTGTGTTGCATCCTCGGGATTATGTACTTTGATGGACAGTGAAGCTGTGAGCAAGAAGGGAGAGAATTAAAAAGCACAATAATTAATTTAATAATGGAGATATATTGGTATTCCAGTAATAACTGGGATATTAACTTTGAATAACATCATGCTGTTTTTTTGAAGTGGCCTTTTAACCTAAACCTAAAATATTACCAATATGATAAATAACTTGACAGTGGTTCTGACAAGAACGGTCACAGCGTGAGCATCACTGCTCAGCACGCATTCATCGGGCATTACAGACTGCACATACATTCATTCTGTGCTTTTCAAGTTAACATCTGACTTTCAGTACAGAAATTATATAACATAAGAATCATAATATCTTCACTTGACACCATTATAAGCTTTCCTATGTCATAAGCAGTTCAAACTTTGTCATTTAATATTATGCATGCACTCTATGGAAGTTACGCTCAGATAATAACTGTTGAAACACTGTATTTTACAAAACCTGTTTGAACAAGTTTTATCTATGCTAGATAATTAAGTCTAGGCGATGTCATATGCTATCCCAAAATACAATATTTTTTGAAAGGTGAATGAAAGTATATAAGGTCATTGGAGCAGTTAATCTTTTGACCTTGTTTCTTCTTTAATGAGTGTTACCTCAAACTTGCTTCCTTGTTGGAGAGTACAAAGGAGCTACATAATGTGGTTACATTTGTGAGTCTGTTTGAATAATCCAGAGTTAATTCTGAGGCCTGTATCATGTGCGTCTTCCTGGACGGCATTTATTTCCTCAGGAGAAAGCTTGCAGGAAGGCACGGCCTGATGTGCAGAGCTATAGACCTTTGAATGACTGTTCTTAATATTATATTGAACTCATGTTAAACATTCACTGCTGAGCTTGAGCTTTAATTTCAAACCCACTTTTTTACTGTCAAAGATTCTGGGTCTTTGTCTTGAAGTGACACCAAGAGAGAGTAAGCAAATTTAGACCTTAGAATGGAAAGTGGAAAGAAGCTGTAAGCAACAGAAGGATTTTTCACATCTGAAACCAACAAATAGGTAACTGGTTTTCCCTCTTTTAATAAAAACATTTATTCTTCCCACTAAAGACTGTCTTCTGTCAGACTGGACATCTCTCTTGTGTAACTATTTGAAGGTTCAGTAGCACCTTTCAAGGGATACTTCTGCATAGAGCAGGTGAGCAACAGAGTGAATAATAAAAATGGAGACTTCCCACCAGGCAAAATAGAGCTAAAGTGACAAATGAGCTTAAATCTAGGTTTTTGTAACAGGTATTTCCTATTATTTAAAAACAAAAATCAGGAAACTACCTGTGATTCCCTTTAGTCAATACATGGAATAATGTGGAGTTAGAAGTTGCTGAGCAATAAATAAAGTCATGGGTATCAAGTCAACTCCAGTGTCCTCCCCCTAGAAGAAGGAGGTCTCACATAATAGATGTTCCTTACTCCAGTTTCAGCTAAAAATTTTGGGACCACCTTTGTTGTCTGCTGTTTCTCCCCTTCTAGCAGCATTAGGTAAATTATCTGTATTTCTACTTTGTTTTGAAGCTAAGTCTACAGAAATACTATACAGTTATACAATGAACCCTTCAAAAGCAGGGATAAAAATAAACCCAAACCAGGAGGAATACTGTTTGGAAGTGCCCCAGCTGAAGCAGAGCACAGGAGTTGCTCTCAGAGGTGGCCAGCAAACTGTGAATGATCCAGCTCAGCGGCACACAGCTCATAGAAAATGTAGGCCTGTTATTTTCTGCCAAACTGCCAGCCCTGTGTGCAGTGCCTTTCCTCACCTGCCATGTATCAGCAGCAGCTCAAGCCCAGACGTCTTTAAATCTGCTCCTTTGAGAGCAAAGGTTTGACGATTTAAACTGCCAGTTGGTAATAACAAGTTTCTCTGCCAACTTTAGCCAAGCCTCCATGAGCTTGTGTCCTCTGTCCATGGCAAAATTAAAATTCTATATGGGAGTTACAGTAGGACTTAAGCTTACAATCTTTGCTATCTAAAAAATATTTCACCTCAATGGCTTTTGCTTACTAGTGATTCATGTAGTAGTACATGCAGACTTGCACACAGCTGCATCATGTACCTTAGGAGGCCCAAGGGAGATGGTAACATAGCTGGCTGCTATAGCATTTGGGGCCAGGAAAGGAACAGACAGTCCCTACCATGCAGTGATCCCAACAGAAGAGCGCAAATGGCTGTGAAAGGGAAGCAGAGCACCAATCAGTGTTTGGGTATTAGTGAGCTCAACCCATCGGGATCAAGGCATTGCAGGAAAGGATGTGACTTATGTTGTTCCTGAGTGGGATGATCAAATATTCCAGGGCTTCTGAGTGGGACAACACAAGCTGAATTTGTGCAAACACTAACAAAAATTAATGTACTTTACAAAGCTACAGTAGTGTTGCCATAGAGCATAAGGACAAACAGAGTTTAGCAGGTAAATTTAAACCTGTCATTAGTGGAAAAAAGAGAAACTTGCACAGCATCTCCAGAGGAAGGTATCTGAAAGAGCAAGAGGAAAAAGGCTACAAATACTAGAGGACATGTTTCTCAACGTCAGTTATCGATGTGTTTGCCTCCTTGTGTAGGTGAGTGTTCAGAAGTGTTCCTGTTTTACTGAACAGTCCAAAGGAGAAAGCAGTGAAGACTTTTTAAATGAACACGTAAAGCAGTTACCCACATCCTTTGCAAGACTATTTCAGGGTTCAGTAGTTCTCTGCTACTTATTAAATTGTCCAGCTCACCTGTAAACTTTCCTCTGTTGCCCTTTGTAAACATAAAGCCTATTTTAGAAGGGGATGCCTGTCTCATACACGTGGTCTATTAATAAATTGCCTGAGTAAAATTTCGGTCATGCACATTTTTTGCCATCTGTCCAGTAGTGTTTTCATCAGCAAAACAGGACCTTGAAATTTTCTTGGTCGTAGTTGGCATGGTGTAGATGAATTACCTGGATTTATTAGGTGTCATTTCACTTTCTAAACTTCCTATCTGATGCTAATCTTTGGAGATTTCCAGAGTCAGTGAATGCAGAGGATTAGTCTGTGAAGATGAATGGTCTGTTGTTACCCACAGCAGGTTGCTGGAGCATACCCACAGGTATGATTTTGGTCAGAGAGAACCTTTTACTGCATACCTTAGTCTCTCAGGGTGCTGGTAAGATCTCTCGGGGCTGTCCTAAAAGCAGACCATAAGAATACAGTAGCTGTAGTATAATACCGTCTTTTCTCTTTGCTTACTGAAAGTATTGTCTCTACCAGTGCTAAGTAAGAAATGGTGTCTTGTGCTTCCAGTATAACGATTCCTCAGTCCAGATGTGCTATAAAAAACATGTTGGTGTTTTTGAAGTAGCCTTTTAGCCTAAACCTAACATATTACCAATATGATAAATAAATTGATACAAGGGCTCTGGTTCTGACAAAGGTCACTTTGTGAGCATTACAAATATATATTTATATAATCAATTGTAGCTGTTTCAACACATATATTTTTTATTTCCTTCCCACGGCCCAGACTCTTTGGTATGTGCAGAGTTTTTAAATATTGAATTCTCCATTCAAATGCATCATAGTTCTTAATAATGTTCTGGGTACCTTGAACCATCATTTGCTTTTAAACAGGTTTTCAGCACAGACTGTGCTGCCTGCATTCGGTCCTCCAAATCTCCCATCCGACTGTCTAAATTATTTTAACTGACATAGTTTCTAATTTACTCTCTCCAGTTGAGAGAGCTCCCTGTAGCTTGTCTATTTTAGCATTTAATTGCTGTATACTCTCACAAATTAAATTCTGTAGTGATCCATTTTGCTCTGCTGGTGAAGCAGTGATCTTTCCATCTAAGCAAGATGGCGCTTGCAACTCAGGCGGCAGGGCTGACATCCAGCATCGAGAGAGGGAGAACTTTTCCATTGTCTCTCCTGCGGCGTGTGGTGGCTGTAGGGGTGGTGGAGGTTTGTGCCGGGGACAGCTTTCCTTCAAAACATTCTCTGTTTAATTCTGAAGCAAGAGGAAAGTGAAATCCTCAAAACCTGTTCCTCTCAATGGGTTTTTACAGCTAGAAAAATTGCTTTGTCTCATTATTTTGTGCCCAAGTGTGCATCAGTATGCTCCTCTTTAAAATCTGCATATCTCTGTGGGCTTTTTAGCATTTGCTTTTATAAAATGTTAAAAGGCAGTCTCTGAAAATATTACACTGTCTTACTTTTCTGGGAGAAAGACAGTCAAAACTCATTGTTTCTTTTGACAAAATAACAATATCCAGTTAGGAAACTTCTTGTTGTCTTCCCCAGTTATGTCTGTGTACGTACTATAGGTCTGGCTTTGGCAGAGCTGAGTGCAAGGTGCTGCCATGCAGTGAGTGGTCATGCCAGCCTGGCTCTGAACTGCTCACAGCTACGTGGCTTCTGATTAACTTGAAAAAGAGCAGGATTTTGTCTCTCTTTGGGGTAGGTTGCAGCTGACTTGCATGTTGCATTACCTGCTAGCTCCTAAACCACGTGTTCTGATGCCACGTTAAAGACCAGAAGTTGGTTAGAAGCAGCCACATCAGTGATGGCACCACTGGCTGGCACCTCTGCTGGTATCTAAGATGACAATGTCTTTTAAATCTGTACAGACACAGAGAATGCTTAGAAATTGGGAATTTCCTAAAATCATTACTACTATACTCTTCTGTACTAAAAAAGAATGCAGCTTCTATTGATTAACGTAGTGTTGCTTGGTCTACGCATTTCTTTGTTTGAATTCAGAAATCAAAGTACTCCAGGTTATTAGGAAGTCTTTTTATTTTCTATATTTGCTTTTGGTTTGCTAGCTTTAAGCTTTTTTCTTTCTTTCTTTTTTTTTTTTTACTCCAGATTTTTACTCTTTTGCGACATTTCCTAAAGTACCAGGATACACAAGTATCAGCCAGCCAGTCAGCATGGTGCAGAGCCAGGCACATGCCACATCTCATGGCTTCCCCAGCTGTGAACAGCTGATACAGCTGCTGTGGGGAACAGATAGGGTTGTTTCACCCAAAATATGGTGTGCGCTGGAGGCATTTCAGGGACAAAGGGGGATAGGAGGAGGAGTGTGTCAAGGGGGATGAAACTGCTTGTGAAAGAAAGGCATAAATGTGTAGAATACAAAACCAGAAATTCCCCAACACAGGAGAGCGTTCTGGAGAAGTATTGCTGTATATTTACATGTGGTTTTTAGTCTCCTTTAAGTAAATTATAATGATCACTTTTTAAACAATATACTTCATAAATAATATACAGGTTTCTCAGAGCCTTTGGTTGACCCAGCACAGCCATTATTCTGTTACGCAATTTCTATTCACATACCAGCTAGATATTTTTTAATCATTTATTAGTGATTTCTAAACTAATTCCTTTTTTTCCAGTGTGCTGCTTCTCTTGCTAGAAATATACAGTAGCAAACATGAAACATCAAAATGAGATTGTTGACCAGCATTCAACATATTATCTTAGGAACCAAACAGTGCCTATTCTCAAACACAGTAGTATGTTTAGCTGGAAGATAACCTGGAGGTATTTGTATTTTACCATTATTGTGGGTTATCTTCTATCTTTCCGTGGTATACAATATATCATGGTTGGTTTTATTTGCATAATGCATTTCCAGTATTAAAAAGTTCCCAGATAACTGTTTTGTTTTTTTTTTTTACAGAATGAACTCCATCTTGATAGTTAAATGTTGTATTTTGTCACTTCTCTGTATTACCATCTGGGTCATTTCTCTCTTGTGAATTCCAAATTGACTTTTCCATGTACCCTTTCACAAAATGTGATGTGGCAACCCTGGCAGTCACATGTATGTAAAATACTTGGAGGGATAATTGAGCCTTAGACATTTTAACTTTGATTATATAGGTAAAATAAAAAAGTTGAGCAATTAGAATATTTGCATTGTGATTCTTCCTTTACCTTCCGCAAAACTCCATGTGCTCATATAAGACACAGGTAACATCACATCAGACTTCTACTGTTAAATGGGTGTTATTTATTTAGTATCTTACCAAAGAGTGCTTCTGTTTGCAATAACACACTCCAGCCTACTGCTGAGGTGTTCCTGTATACCACCCCATAGGTATTTATCTTGAATTATTTTGCCTTTGCTGATTTAAGAATTTTGTGTACTTCTGCAAGAAAATTTCTGTGTGATTCTGGGGTAACTCAGATTGCATTATACAAAGCACGTAGGGGTTTTTTTAAGAAAATGTTACAACCTTTGTAAGAAGTGGTTATTAACATGTCCTGACATTTAAAGACATTTTTTTAGAAGTTGGTTGTGTGTTGGAGTAAAAAAACATAATCCATTGTGAAATCAGTCATGGACCTAAGCACATTGAGAATATCCTTTTCAGGGGAAAAAAAAAAGTTTTCCCTCCTCTGCTAAAGTCATGTAAGGCCAAGACTATAAAGCTTAAAAGGAGAAAACATTACAACACTTCTAACACACCTAATTTTCTGGGTGAGTAGGAGGATGTTCTTAAACTTGCGTGTTAAAGAAAGTAGAACTTGAAAGATTAGGGACTATCTGGTTTTGTTTGCTTTTTTGTGGGATTGTTTGGGTTTTTTAATATGATAAATTTACAATTTTGGATGTTTATATGCAACTGGAACCTGAAAAGTCAACTTCTATCTTTGGCCCACGAAAAGATTATGAAAGTAATTCTTCTCTCAGGAAGACTATAGTTGCTTGCCAAGTATGTCTTATTCTTCATAGCATCTCAGGATATTTAGTGCTAAGGGAATCTTCTTGCACGTGGCTGCCTTCTCCCCGTTGCATTGGCACGCAGCTGCTTGTCTCTCTCCTCCTCTACACCAGCTGACCCCAGCAGATTTCACAGGAAACTGGTGATGATCTTCACTGGGAGAACTTCACCTCTTCCTGATTCAGGTCTCTTATTCACAGTCAGATCCGGATAATCTGAAGCTGGCAAGATGATCATTTACACAATGAATCAGTATGAAGTGAAAATGTAATTCCACATAATTCCAAAATTCTCCTGCCTTGATGTCCGTATCCAGCTTTTGGATGCTTGCAGGTTTAATGTTCTGTCCTTTCTCTTCACTTCAGATTTACCGTTGAACTGGTCATTGGGTTGGCTTAGCTTGTTTGCTTTGACTTTTGTTTTAGTAAAATCACCTTGATAAAGACAACAGGCATCTCAGTTATGTTATCAGATAAGATGGTGTGTTTGTAACAAGAGAAAGTAGCTCTGCTGCCAAATGCACCTTCTGCTTCTCGGAGTCACTGAAGAATATTTGTATTCTCTCTGATACTTCACAGGGACCTCATGGGAGGTCTGTGTGTTGCTCTTGTCGCATAGGGTGTTACAGGTGATCCAGCACTGAGAAGGCATTGATAGCTACTCAAGGAAATAATCGAGGTCTTCATTAAACTGAGGATGTTTACAGCTGATGGGAAGTGATTTTCATAGTCAAACTGAGTACATGAGAATACAGCCATGGTATGGCTGATCAGTGGTTCATCTGGAAAGCTGCAATCAAGTACCATGTTCATGATTTGTTCCCTGCACCTGTTTCTCACTGTGTGTAGATACATCTGATTGGTTTTGGGTGTTTTCATTGATGAAGGGGAGTGAGGACATGACGACAAGTATGCATCTTCTTTAAAAAGGACAAAAAACCCAAACCAAAACTCCCACCCCCACCCCCGCAGGAAAATCTAGTTGCATAATTGGGGAATAGTGAACAAATGAAGAGTCTTTCCACATATTGAAGTTATTTTGCTAATTATAATTTCAGTAAGAATAATACTGACACCATAATACAGATTTTAAAACCAGCTAACATATATGTGATTTTTATCTGCAAGCATAAGCTCATCCCAACTGATTCAAAGAGTTGAGTCCAAAGTGTGACAAATGTTTCCTAGTCATTATAGCCCGTGGACATAATGTTTTCCTTTGACCTGACTGAAGATGAGGGCATATTCAAGTTGGAATTGTAGAACCATCGACCAGCCCAGGCTGAAAGAGACCTGGAAAGATCATCTGTCCCAGCCTTCTGTGGGAAGGGGAGCGTAGGTGAGATTATCTAGCACCCTGTCCAGTCACATCTTGAAAACCTTCTGCAATGGGGACTGTACCACATCCCTGGGAAGGTTGTTTAAGTGATTGATTGTTCTCACTGTAAACTATTTCTTTCTTACATTGACATGAAGACTTTCCTGATGTAACTTGTACCCTTTGCCCCTTGTCTTCTTCACGTGGCTCCAAGTTATTTTGTAATTTCTGGTTGCTCCTTTTCTGTTTGGCAGAAAAGCACATGCGCCAGAATTGGCAAGTAGTTTTTACCATGCCAGTTGTATCCGTATTTGCACACCACATTGTATATGCCTGTTTTCTCTAAAGAAGGTTTAAAAAAAGTAACTGGAAGAGGTTTAAGTGTGCTTGCTTTCTATTCACTTGGACCACTGTTTTTGCACTACATTATGAATATTGAAAATTTAGCTTTATGAAACAAGTTGCTGTTAAGATGCAAACTGCTTCCCTACATTTACCTGGAGAACACACAAAAAAGAAGTGCTATGTCTCTCACATTGGTTTCTGAACAGGCGCCATGGTGAATCTTGTGCTCGGTATAATGTTTAGTTATTCTAAAGGTAAGGTACAATAACAGATTATTGTTGTTCATATCTGTGTAATAATTGAAACTCCCTGATCATACTTTCCATTTTACACATTGTCAGAACCTCGGACCTTAATCTCGCTCTTTGATTGACAGTCGCGGCCAGGGAAAGAGCACTTGTATTGTTTGTGATAGTCGCATCTGTTCAATTTGATTCAGTTGAGTGTATTTGCATATTCTTAAGTATTTCTTCTGAGAGGGCCTAAATCCTTCTCAAGTGTTTGATGCATTTTTGAAATTCATTCATAAGGTATCTACATGCACTAATAGTTCTGTATAATATTGCTGTGCATAATCTGACAGATAAGGCTAGTTTTTTAAACAAGGTATTCTTTGGGGATGACATATTACATTCTGACTTATTCTACTGGGCAGAAATGTCAAGTACTTTGGAAAAGGATGCTTGAATGTTTCGATTGAATTAGTATTCTTTATTCAACACAAATTGTCAACTGCAGTAAAATGTAGTCTTATTGTGAGAACATTTTTCAAAAGAGTTAACAGTAGGGCTTTTTATTTTATTTTTGTTACTGGAGCTTTATTGCATATAATCATTCCTTTGCTGCTGATATTAGATGGAACAAGTGAGTAGATTCTTAGATGCATTTTAGATTATTGTGAATTTTTAAACTGTGAGCAACACCTTTATCTTGAAATACAACTTAGACTTTCATCTTTCTCTTATCTTGCTTTCTTTTTCCCTTGCAAAATTTGTATCAATATTTTTGAAAGCATTGTCAACCTTAATTTCAGACACCTGTCACTGTTAATAGTATGTGTACAACACTAGTGAGTAGTACCATTGCTTTGAAAAATATTCAGGTGTAGTATTTGAGCACTGAATACAGATAGCAGTTCAACATATTAACTTGATGGCCTCATACCATTACGTACAGAAATGTATGCATAGTTGAAACCCGTGTCTTCTATCGGTTGAAAGTCCTAGTCCAGGACTATCCAAGTTTGGACAAAACTAGTCCAGGTTGCTATCAGAAGGAATGAAGATATATTCCCGCTTGCTTAAATGGATGTGTGCTGTGAATGCTACTACAAGCTCAAGCCTTTAAAATCCTAGGATCTCATATGGAGGACCACTGATCACAATGAATTACCGTTTGTTTTTTTCCATTGCACTAAGTAAATATTCAGAGAGCCACCAGTAGTGGCTGACCTAGTTTAAGAAATGGGTTTCTGTCTCTAGAAAGGACCATAGCAATCCCTGCTGCCTGTGTACTCAAAGAAAGAATGATACAGATTTAATAAGTATTTTTTTTTGTTTTATGCACGTGCAGGTTTTAGTGTAACAGCACCTGTTACTTTAGTTTTGTTTTTCCTTTGCTCTCAGGAATCTCCTTCTGGACGCAGAAAAGCACTTGCCACCAGCAGCATTAACATGAAGCAATATGCAAGCCCCATGCCTACACAGACAGATGTCAAGTTAAAATTCAAGCCTTTGTCTAAGAAAGTGGTATCTGCCACACTACAGTTCTCTTTATCCTGTATTTTCCTGAGGGAAGGAAAAGCCACGTAAGTCGTTTTGTTGTTGTTGGTTTTTTTTAACTAGATAGCCTGCTTTGTGTTGCTTTTCAAAGAATTCTTTGGATAAAGAGCTCTTTCTGTATAGAATGGCAGAATTTGAGACTATCCTTCAGCATACCTATCATTCCTGCCATACTTAGTTTCTTAGCTGGCTAAAAGTCGTTTCTTACTCTGATTTTAGTCTTGTGTTCTTCAAACAGTTTGTCCTCTACTGTTATAGACATTTTAAGTAACAGCAGCTAGAAAATATCTACAGGTTTTAAATCAGCAGGAGTGTGCATGTGTGTTCAGCCAACAATATCCCCAGCATACTGCAAGGGAAATGTGGGAAGGAGAACTTATTTCTATATCACCTGTTTGTATTTCACAAAGAATGAAAGAAGAACAAAGCCAGTTGTAAGGTGAGAGAGACTGGAGTCAGAAGTAAGATTTTTGGGTTGAACACAAGAACGTCCTGTGGAAAGAGTTCACTTGGGCACTGGGTACCACTCTCCCTGCTCACTTACCTGGTTCTCTCCCTTATTTCAACATTTGGAGCAGAGAGGATAGAAATTATTTTTGCAGATTCTGTAATCTCTCCTGCAATTTCTGTCAGATTCAAGATGTCAGACACTGACAACTTCATGTGGCTGGAGTATGGATCATTTGTTGCCCATCCTGTATTGCTTTTCTTTCTGTCTCTAGAACATGTGAATGTGAGAATGGCAGAACAAAAAGGGGTAGAGGGGGTAACTACTGCTCTAGTGGTTCTTCTACTTCTTTAAAATTTCTTTTTCCTCCCAAAAGGCTGAGTTTATTTCTAGATTTCAGTATTCTGAATGCACTTGTAGACAGTGCCCACTGCAATACAAGTGGCCCAGAACTGTTGCAGCTTTCCAGACTGCCATGTTAAGGCATACATTTTAACTCAAAGAAGCTTTTTGTCTGCATGCTTTGGAAGCCACAGATGCATTAATTACTATTAATTACTAATACTGTTTCCCTTCTTTGATTAACCTGTTGTGAACCACATTTTGACCTATCATATAAGAATGATCTTTTGAAGTATTTAGCTGTGGTTTAACATGGTATTGCAGCTGAAAATAGGAATTAAAAAGTTAGTGTCTGATAACATCTTAATTTTTTTGGAATGACCAGTATCCATGAACTACTCAATAAATAGCTATACTAGCCTCATAGTGCTTTTTGAGGCCATAAATTGTACAAGCTGGAGGATACAGGTTCAAATATTCTTCTCCTTGAAATCAATAGGTTTCAGACTGAAATAACAGGGCTTTAATATTGCCCTGAACCAGGGACCTGAAAAAAACCAAACCCTCCTGTTTGTGAAAGCATTGTTTTCGAGTATGTGTAAATAGAGACTGTCTTACTAGTCACAATAAAAGAGAGGATTCAGGTGTCAGAAACATGCAAGAAAAGGTAGCTGGGACAAGGCTTACTTACATCTCTTACAAACTGTTGTAGTTCCCTAAAGTGAGATTCACTTTTAATTTTGTTACACATTTTATAAAGAAAATACTGCAACCTGTTGCTGTGCATTACCAAAAATCATCTTATTTCTGAAACACAGGAAAAAATATTATCAAGTATGAATACAGAAAGGACAGTGAAAAGAAACAGTACTTTGGAGACCTTTTAATTTCTAAACTTTATGTGAACATGTGTTATATAAGATCCGCAAGCTAACTGCTCCCAGCTTTTTGTCTTCAAAGCCTGCCCACCGCTGCAGTTATAGGATGCAGTGTTTTTTTTCTCTTGTCCTTAAAGAGCTGATTTAGCCTATTGGTTTTCAAAGCAATAAGATGAAACCTTGAGGATTTTGCATGAATGGAAAGGTCTTTGTGACTTCCTGATAATAATAAATAAAAAGCAAGTAACTATTAATATTTTTTATAGAAGTACTTAGTTGTCCTATGTAACTGTGAGTTCTGCAGTGCTGATTACTTTGAAGTCACACAGTAGGAAATGAGTGCTCCAATGAGTTTCTGATTTTAAAAACATGTTAAATCATGGAGTTTAATCCCATGTTTTAAGTGCCTCTGTGCTTCTGTGCAGACTTAAGGCATGATTAGTCTGCCATTTTTATTCATATAAACGGTACCTTTAAGATAACTTAGAGTTTTCTTAGGTTTGTTAGGCACAAAATCTGTGCATCTGGGTTTTATTCAACATCAAAGAAGAAAGAATAATTAAGGTTGGAAAGGACCTGTAGAGGTATCTAGTCCAGCTTCCTGCTTAAAACACTCAGCTGTGTGATCAGACCAGTTTGCTCTGGGCTTTATCCCACTGGGCTTGAAAACCCCCAAGAATGGAGACTGCACAGCCTCTCTGGAAAACCCATTCCACCATTTGTTAATGTGGACAACAGTTTTTCCAACTTTTTTCTCGCATGAGATCGGAACCTCTCTGGTTTGAATCTATATTCACTGTCTGTCACCTTCCTGCCTTGCACCACTGTATTCTCAACAATATTTTCATATATGCTGGCAGGCTGCTGCTAGGTCCCCCTGAAGCCATCTCTTCTCCAGGCTAAACAACTCCATTTTTCTCAGCATGTCTTCATGGGGCTAGTGCTCCAGCCCCCAGCCAGCTCAATAGCCCTCTGCTGACCTTGCTTCAGTTTATCAACACCTTTTCCTGTATTGTGGAACCTAACACTGGATGAAGTACCCTAGGTGCAGTCCAACAAACTCCAAGTAAATGGGTGTCATGACTTCCTTCAGCCTACTGCATGTGGTCCAGTTTGAAGGCATGTCAGGATGCTGTTTGCCTCCTTTGGCTGCCAGGGCATGGTGCTGACTCTCTTTAAGCTTGCTCTCTCCACCAAGATCCCCAGACTGTTTTCAGCAGAGGTGCTCCTTAGGCAGGCAATCCCCAGTCTGTCATATTGTAAGCAGCTAAAAAAAAATTGATTAATCCCAATAAGCCTAAGGAAATGGTTTTAGAAGCTAAGAGCAAAGACTGTTGTTGGATCAAGAATGACATGATGTACTTTAAAAGTCTTTGGTTTTTTATGAAACGTATGTAGACATCCATTTATCTGAATCTTTGCCTGCTGTTATCTTTTAATCAAACATATAGTTTATATGAAAGGTACGGTTATGTGAAAGATATATACATATATATGAGATACAGTCAGATAAGAATTTAAATTGGTAGTTGATATGTAATGGTTTTTTCTCTTGTTAATGAATTCAGGTGTTTAGAAAAGGGATTTTAATTTTGTAACAGTGTCAGGGGTTTTGAATGAATGCAGTGATGTGTGTCATATGTAGCATATGGACAGTAGGTCTGACCAAGCATTTTCACTTCAACCGAAGGAGACCGGGTAAATGTTTACTAGCATTTATGGACTAATTTAAAATTTTGAGAAGCAGCTGTTAAACTGAGTCTTAATGCATGGCAGAACTGTTTTTACCCTTTAGAATTTTGTTAATAGAAAACTTACCCTTCAGAAATTTAATATACATGAGTGCATTCATTTTGTTCTTTTACTATATTCAAGATGAGATCTGAGATCAGAGACCCCCCTGAAGAAAACAAAGCATAAAAATATTTAAAGGATTTATAATATTGCAGTAGTATCAGATGTGGTATTAACAGACTTCTAATGCCTGGTATGAAATTTGTTATTTAGGGATGAAGACATGCAAAGCCTGGCTAGTTTGATGAGTATGAAACAAGCTGATATTGGAAATCTAGATGATTTTGAGGAAGACAATGAAGAAGATGAAGAAAACAGAGTGAATCAAGAGGAAAAGGCTGCAAAAATTACAGGTTGGTTTTGCCACAGGGATGGTAAAATGTAAAAAATTGCCTTGCTAATTGCCAGCTGTCTTCCATGGATTTTATCCTCATGCTATATTTGTGTTTAATTTTAAAAAATCCAAACCAAACGAAAATGTAGGGTAGTTTGATTGAAGAGGGCCTCATCCATAACTCAAAGTTTAATATTTGTGAATTTAAGAACATTGATTTGTGTGTGAAGAGCATTGATTTCTGTGTGAGCATGTCTTGTTTTTAGGGGAGAATACACTGAGTAGGTATCATTTTAGGGAAGCAAAGAACCAGTGTGAACATAGGAGTAAAAAGATGGAGGGGAAGAGTCAGTGAGTGAGAAGGCAAGAGGATGAGGTGAAGTGAAATAATGAAAACAGTTTGTGGGAATAACTGCGAAACGAGTTGTGCCGTGGGTAGGTACTGAGGTTCTGCTCAATAACATGGTAATTCCAGGCAGCGTACTTCTGCCTTTTAGTTGGGAGTGTCTTGTGGAAATGAAATCAGGAGACTGTTAAAGGAGTTTAACAGAATTTGATAGTAAGGTTGTTTGAAGTGAGATAGTATAACTACATTTGAATTGCTTACTGATGAAAATGCTTAGTGTGTCCAGGATAGCTGAACTAATCGATGCAAGTCAGCTCAGGATGTGATGATGTTAAATTGTTAGTGGAGATCATTATGTAGTACTGCTCTGGATGAGTTCTGTAGGAACTGTTAGTGTAAAAGAATCAGGAAAAGACAAATGAACGTCTGGTACCAGCCTTCGTGTCTGCCAGAGCTCTTTAAAAATGTCTGCTGAAATAATGGGACCTTTCTCTAAGGTGGGGAAGAGCATCCCAAGCAAATAAGTGGATTGTCAAATCTGTTCTTGAAAATCCCAAGGAGCGTTGGTTCAGTGTTATGAAATATTAGTTACATCTCTTCTTTTTGAGCTTTCATTGCAATGGAAAGGTTCAGCCTGAAGCAGTTATTACTTAGTTATATTTAGTGTTGTGAAAGGATGCAAATATTTTTTCTTCATGCTTTACCTATTTAATTAAACATTTTGTACCCTGACCAAATCTCTACTTATGCTGTGTGTGTTTGGCACAGACAAGATTGGAAAGCCCAGAATTAAGTATTTGAGAGACAGAGGTAATGTATTCTTGGTCAGGAAGCAGAGATATTCCAGTCTGGTCACACTGAAATCGTTCTGCAAGGTCTTCCTCTCCTTTCCCAGTGTAACCAAAATAATTCAGGTGCATGTCAGAACACCAAACCAAACCTGACATATTTGTCAGGCCATCTAATAGTCACAGAGAAGAGAAGGGCATGCAAAGCAGAGGCTACATAAAGTCTATATGAACTATTATGCAGAAGTGTTTTATTAAGATATGCCTAGATAAAGCCCTGAGGAAATTTTCCCCATGGGAAAACCCATGTGCAGAAGGACAGATGTTGAAAAGCAGCAGATCTTACTTCTCAACTTTCTTGATTTTGCAGTGCTAAGCATCTAAACAAGTCAATAAATGATTCCTGAACAAGCAAAAAAACTGGTGTAGGTTAGTGTAGTCTGTCCACTGTCCTTCGGCTATGTAGCGAGCATCCCTGGAGGTACGTGGGGAAGGGTGAGCTGTCTGAGGTGCAACACGAGGTCTTGGCTCAAGTTCTTTTAGAGGCATTTCAGCTTTTCCACCTGTTGTTGTAAAGGCAAAAATTATCTGTTATAAGTGAACATTACAATACCTACTTGAAAGGCAGAAGCAGTAAATACTTCTGAACCACCCTATATCTGTTCATTGTTCAGCCTGTTCTGATACTGTTTTCTGATGTTACAAGATGGGAGAGTTGGATTGCGTTTTTTGTAGATGCATCATTAAGGGAACCTGAGAAGGGCAAAGTCAGCCTTGGACTTTTTCTTCTTATGTTGGCTACAACAGCTGAATTACTTTGTTAGCCTGGTTGACTTTTCCCACCTTAGACAAGGAGAGGGATGAAAGGGATGTTGAAGGAGAATGAGTGCACATAATTTCCCAAGCAAGTGGGAGAACATAAAACATAGGGTAGGAAGTGAACGTGAATAAATAAAATGTAAATGATCTATTTTAACATGCATTCAAGACTGATTTCATTAGCAGTTGGAGTGACTCCTCTAATAAATATGATAAAAGGGAAAAACTAATAAACACAAAGAGAAGAGCTGAGGAGCCAAGGGAGAAAGAGCTAGGAATCATGTTAGAAAATTAGGAAGAAATAGATAAAGAAGGAAGTGGAACAAAACTGATCTAGTGAAGTACACTTTCTAAAAATTCTTTCAAAAATAATTGTGTTCACAGAATCCCATAAAGTTAATTGAGGAAGTTACATAACCCTTTTGAAAGCTTGCTGCTCCCAACATTTTCTCATCTGTTGCTGTATAGGGTGTTGGCAGCCGAGTGAGCTGGTATGCCTTCACTGACTCAGTCCCCTGCGGCAAATCATTTCGCCTTGGTACGCCCGTTTTCCCAACTGTAAAATGGAGATACTGGCTATAACTACTTCATGGGAATGATGGGAATATTACATTGTAAATGTTTGTAAGCAAGCTTAGAAAAACTAAAGTGCAAGTAGTAAAGCAGAAGGGATTATTTTCTTACTTTCAACTGAAGGTCTTCTCACAGAAACGCTGGGTGACTTGGTGACTGAAATGTTGTCATTCTCAAGCCACAGCTACAGAGATGTTGCAAATCTGTATCACAGAAACTATTCCATTTGCAGTGTAGAAAAGTTAATTTTTTTTATTGGGCCCAAAGTTACAGTTTTACAGATGAAAACTTCCCACTAGAGGCTTTGAGCAACCTGGTCTACTGGGAGGTGTCCCTGTCCATAGCAGGGGGGTTGGAACTAAATGATCTTTAAGGTCGCTTCCAACCCAAACCATTCTATGATTCTATAAACAAATATATCCGTCACTAGGAGAACAGGAGAGACCTGCTGTATAGAGCTCTAGATGGTGCAGGTGAATTAGGAAATGCTGCTTCTGTTCCTTGATGTGTTGCCTAACTTTGGGTATCTGTGCCTCTGTTTCTTCAGCTAAGAAATAAGTGACTCAGTACTGACCTACCTCAAAAGCACTGTGGAATTTGATGTGGTCAGGATTTGAACTGTTGCCATACAAGTGACCTGACAAGACTGAAAGATGTTTTCAATTCAAAGCACTACCTTAATTAAAAATAAAATCTTCCTCTATTTCCTTTTCCCCTTCCTCCCCAATATTTCTTGTTTAAATTTTTCATGTGTAAAAGCTGTATGTTCACCTACTTGTTCTGGTTTATGTGAACTTGAAAATAATGTTTGTAGCCATGAAATATGTTTCAAGTATTTTGCTTCTATACTACTAATATAGATGAATTTAAACCTCCCAGAATTATCCTGTCCTTAGTCTTCAGTTGAAGACAAGGCATCCTAGCGTACTTGAAGAAATGTGGCTCATAACTCACAAACTTAAGATAGAAATGAATACGTTGCTTCTCTTAATGTTTTAATTGGTACCTAGAGCCTCATGCTGACATTGATAGTTGCCTCCTGCTCCATGTGCACAGGAGCACGGTGACTGTTCTGGAGCACCACGTGGACTCAGCAGTGTGCCCATGTGCTACGTATTGCAGGAGTCTGCATCTCAGTATTTTTCAAGAGCAGGCTTTTGGAGAGCAAGATATGTAACCCTTTTTTGCCATTTGCAAAACTGTATCTCCTGTGTAAACTTCTAATACCTTTAACCTTCTTTGTCAGTAGCACCAAGATGCTTAAAAAAAAAAAAGAGAGAAGAATGGAAAAAACCACCAGTGATGGATATGACATACTTGTAGAACAGGATAATATACGTTTGTAGATAATGAGATTTATAAAAGATAATATAGGACATAAATCTCCAACCTACCATTTCCACACTCCAAAATATGACATGAACCATTTAATACTGTAATGAGAAACATTGTAGTGCATATCGGTGTTTAGGTTGGCAGATGGGACCAGGTGATTCAGACCACATCAAAGAATACTCTCTTTTTAAAGATCTGAACTTAATTTGTTATTTTCTGACAATAAAAACTGAATTATAATTGTCTAGGTTTTTTTCACATGCTGGCATAATAAATTATAAATCATGTCAACGTCTCAGCCTGTTTTAAACTAGTAATTTGTTTGTATTAGTGTTTTATAAGGTCAACTCTGTTTCATTTGAGTACAGAAAGGTATTTCCCACTGTGTATTTTGAATCTTGAAAGTTTCCATAAGATAGTATTATATCAGATCTCTAGAGCGTATATATGATTTTATACTGAGAAAGTTAAGAGTTCTGGTGTTATTTTTTAGGACAATAGTCTTGTTTGTCGAAGCTAAAAATAAGGTAGTGAGGAAGGTGAAATTAACTCTGTGTAGACAGATGTAATCCCACCAATGCAGGTTTTTGCTTTTAGGTTAAGAACAGTAAAGATGTGCGGTTAAGAGGAATAAGGCTGTGGCTTTGTCATTGCCAGCATAGATTATGTGCAGTAGATATTGGCAGAATAGATAATTTCACTTGGTAATTTGCATATTGGCATATTTCTGCCAAGCAGTTTATATTTGGAAAATATTTTTTTTAATCATATGACTGAAATATTTTCAGGTTCTGGATTCTGCTTTTAGCTTCAGGTTCTTTCTGCTGCCTGCAAAGGCATGAAGTTAAAAGTTGTGTCAGTGTGTCAACTGGTGAAGGTGTTACCCTGTGAGTCCCCCCTACTAGGAAGCTCTGGGTGGCTGTGGACACCAACATGAGTTGGGACAGTCATGATATTACTCAATTTTCACCTTACTCTGGTATGTTGCTCCTTGTAACTAGTTCATAGAATGAAGATTACAAGTGAGTCAGTGACAAACATTTGCTTTCCCAAACAAAAGCCAGATGAGAAAAGGTCAAGTATAGAACAGCAGTGAACTAAAAGCATTACAAAGAAGTAACTTCCTGTGTGCACAAGAAACTGAAGTTTAAAGGAAATCTAAGAATGATTGGCATGAGAAATGTGCAGTAAAGGCATCTATGTAGCTCTAACTTCACTGGTGTCACCAGAAGACATCATCTATTTCATTGGGAAAAGGCAGGAGATGAAAAAAACCTGTCAGAGGGGCAATGATATTCAACAAGCAGGATCATCTTTCCTGTGCAGGATTCTCCTGCCTTTTTGTCAGCTGGAAGGACAAGGAAATCTGTCCCCTCTCCACAGAAACCCCTACCTAACGTCTTTCAGAGATGCCCCAGGCTCAATCCCCGTTACTACAGAAACTGCATTTGTCACATGCTGTGGATAGGACTGCTTTAAGGGGCAAGCTGAGGAATTTTTCCTCTTGGGGCAGAAGCCACTAAGACAGAGTTGGTTTTTGTTTGTTTCTTTCTTCCAGAATTATGGCAACATTAATAACTTGATTAGAATTAAACATTAAGATTAATACATTAAACAAACTATTAGTTCATGGCAATTCACAGCTCTCCACTATAGATGGAAGGTGAAATAGGATTTTACTAAACAGTGAAGTGTTACTTGCATAGCATTACAGTGGCAAATTCAACCAGTATGTGCATTCACTGTGTATTCACATAGCACAGCACTGATCATGACTTTTAGAACTATTAGATAACTTCAGCTTATCATAGGTCAGAATTTAATGGTGACTGATTGGAAATGTTAAATAATCAGATTATGTGTGTGTATAAATTTAAAAAAAAATGCATGTGTATGTAGTAGTTTTCTGTAGCCTTAAGGGTTTGGGAGGGAGGTAAATTGTTCTGAGGCTGTTTTGTGTTGATTGACAATGGTTCAAAATTCAGGTTTTCTTCATGAACAAGAAAAGTCTTTAAATTATATCTATTACATCTAAGTTTTGAACTGTCGTGAATACTTATCCTCATAAAAGTAATTGCTGTTGCTGACACCAGGAATCTGATGAGATTTTGTTTATGTCTGTTAACTGTGTTTCTTGTTAAATTATCACTGAAGCACCTACACAAGTGCTTTGCTGCAGGTATATCATTGGAAGGGCTTGTCCTAAATGTATTCTTTTAATTAACTCTAAATGTCTTCTCTTTTATCCTCTCTCTCCCTCACTCACACTCTT